>NC_142527.1:12770200-12850200 GCF_964205215.1 Stylophora pistillata | reverse complement strand
CAACTCCGACAGATACTGTGTCTGGGTCAGATTGAGCTCTGCCACAGCAAGTAACTTGGTTTCTGTTGGAAAGGAAAGAATCAAACCAGTTCTGTGCTGTATCATCCAGACCAAAGCGAAACAGTTTACGTAGCAGGATGGAGTGATTCACGGTGTCGAACGCCTTTGTCAGATCTAAAAAGACGGTCCCTGTAACAGTGACGTTGTCCATGCCGAGGAGTAACTGATCAATAAACTGTGCAGAAGCTGTGACAGTCGAGGATTTCAGTCGAAAACCAAACTGTTTTGACGAGATTAGGTTATTCTCTGTTAGGTAGCCATAGAATTGAGTGTGAACAGCATTTTCTAAGATCTTACTTAACGTTGGCAGTACTGAGATCGGCCTGTAGTTGGACGCGTCCTGTTTGTCACCTTTCTTAAAAAGGGGTATGACCCTCGCGTTTTTCCAAACAGAAGGAAAAGTTCCTGTTTGTAGCGATAGATTGAATAGTGACGTCAACGAAGGCGCAATAATATGTCCAGAGTCCTTAAGCAGGCGGGCACTGATTTTATCTAACCCAGTAGCTTTATTGGGTTTTAAACGCTTGATAGCTTCCCTGACAAAACTTTCAAATTCCTCTCACTCTGATCTGATGTTTGGAGTTCCCCAGGGATCTGTTCTGGGTCCGACTTTGTATTTATTGTATACGTATCCTCTTATAAGAAGACATGACATGAACTTCTATTTCTATGCGGATGACTGTCAGATTTATTTTTTCGCTTGACTCGGTTTCATCAGTTATCACTGCGAGAATCGAAGCCTGCCCAACAAGATATTGGAACTTGGATGTCATTGAACAAACTTAAACTCAACGTTGATAAGACTGAGCTTTTGGTCATCGGATCGGGCAATCTGTCTGCTTCTCAGCTTCCTTCTTTTACAGCGATTGATGGATCTGTTATACAGCCTTCGCACTCTGCCAGGAACACAGATGTAATCTTTGACAATAAGTTAAATATGGAACGTCAAGTCCAGTCTGCTATTTGTAAATCTGCATTTTTTCACACCCGGAATATTTCTCGGATTAGGAAGTTTTTGTCAGTTAGTAGTACTAAGCGGCGTTAGTACACGCCTTCGTTACATGCAGATTAGACAACTGTAATTCTCTGTTATATGATCTTTCGAAACATTTAGTTCATAGATTGCAATTAGCCCAGAATTGTGCGGCACGGCTAATCTTGTGTGGTCGCAAGCATGATCACGTTACTCCTTTACTGAAGGAACTGCACTGGCTCCCCGTGGAGCAGAGGATTATTTTTAAAATCTTATTTTTTACTTTTAAAGCTTTAAATAATTTATGCCCTAGGTATATCAGCGACTCGTTAGAAACTTATATAAGCCTACTAGGTCTTTACGATCATCGAGTAGGAACCTGTTAGTGATTCCTCGCTCCGAGTTGAAATCTTATGGCGATCGCGCCTTTTCTGTCTCTGCACCTAAGCTGTGGAATGACATTCCCGAAACCATAAAATGTAGTGTAGACCTTGACGCTCTTCAGCGCAATCTTAAAACTTATCTTTTTAAGCGTTATTTTAAGGAATGATTATGTTTGATTATTATTTTTACTTTTTACCTTGATTGTGAAGCGCCTTAGAGCTTTTGGATAGGGCGCTGTATGAATTTTCATTTATTTATATATTTATTTATTGATAGGTAATAATCTGAATCTTGAGAATTGAATTAGATTTAAGAATCTCGAATTAACCCTTTACATATGCACCCCAACATCAGTATGCATATTAATCCTTTACATATGCACCCCAACATCAGTATGCATATTAACCTTTTACATATGCACCCCAACATCAGTATGCATATTCTCCTGATTGTTCTCTATTCATTTCCAAGAGTGTTTACAACGAGAAGTTGTTGCACAATCAAGAGCTTCTCTAGTTGGTGATCATTTCCTGTAATCTAACCTTAGTACGTGATTCTCCGTGCTGCTTATCCAACCTTAGTGCGTGATTCTCCGTGATGCTTATCTAACCTTACTGCGTGATTCTCCGTGATGCTCATCTAACCTTAGTGCGTGATTCTTTGTGATGCTTATCTAATCTTAGTGCGTGATTCTCCGTGATGCTTATTTAACCTTAGTTCATGATTCTCCGTGATGCTTATCACTATTAGGAGTCACCCTTTCACTCCCGAGATCACTCTGCTGTCTCTCGTAGAATTCTTATGATGTTACGTCGGAGAATTCGTCACCTGATCAACTAATAATCTCCTTGTTGCTACTTTTCTTTATTCCCATCACTAGTTCTCTTGATATTGTTTTGGCATTGTAAGGAGAAATTCTGATTTGGTCACTTATGGGAGTCAAAGGGGTAAATTAGTGAAGAGAAGATTTGAACCTTAATCGCTATATGTACAACAACAAAAAAATACTTTTGGAGGGACGTGGAAAGATATTGGCGTATACGCGTAGAGGTGAGTCACTGGTGCCCTATGTTCTCCCGTCTTCTTCCCTCTACCCCTTCCATTTTCCTTTCCACCTCTTTCCCGTCCACCCGCAGCAAGTCTGAATTCGTTACGCGACTTGAAGGTCGTGGCTGAGTTAGAAATTTTACAATTAGATGGTTTTAGGGTGTAGGTGGAGTCGAATTTGGTCTTGCGATAAATTGGCTCTTATTGTCGTCCTCTATAGTGTTAATGGTTAGGTTTCAACAAATAATTACGTACTTTGTAATCTAATTGTGAGCATTACGAAACAAAGTGTTTTTTTGTTCACAAAAACATCTCGCCCAGAGGTTATTAAGTAACTGAATCCGAACCTTTTTTGTCTTACGAGGGATCAAGCGGGCGATCCCGCGCAAGCAATCCCGAGTAGGCAATCCCGAGCAGGCAAGTTGATCCTACTTTTCACGCTCGGTAAGCCAATTAGAACAAGAGATTTTTTGTTCTCGCTCGATTGCTGGGCCAGTCATATAAAAATACAAGTTACAAGTTAATGAGGTTGTGCACATTTAAAATCAGCGACGTTAGTTTATTTCATCTTGTAAGTCCTTGATTCTATGAGTTACTTCGGTAATGTAGCCTTCTCTCTACGAGCTGACAGGCTCATAATCAGCTGCTTTCTCGGTATCTGGGGCGTACACATAAGAATCGTCGAGGTAACCTCGCCTTCCCCTTCGTGGTCCCTCTGGGGGACCACGGAAATCTCTCTTGTTCTCTCGGTAGTCACGTGCCATGTAATTGTCGTACCCAGGCTGTGGATGGTCAACTGGAAGTGACACAGCAGCATAGGTAGTCAACAGCAGAACCAAAGTAACAACAAAGGCCTGGGACATCTGAAATGATTATTCGATCAGTTGACCGATTCGACTTATGTTATGTTTTGAACAGCTTATAGGTGAAGTCATTTAAAATCAATGATGGAATCGTTAAACTGGTTTTGGTTATGAAATCACGAAACTTTTAGAGAGATCATGAAACATTCTCAGTTGAGACCATAGTTTGTTCGACCAGGTATCTGGACTCGTCAGATGAAGCTGAAAATGGTGCACAGGAGGGCTCATCTTAGTATTCTCAGTCCATCGAACACTGCGAGCGTCTGCTCGGTGATTAAATTTCTTTTATTTTTGATTGCTATGCCTCACTTCTAATCATAATAAAGCTGGCAGAAATGCTAGTGGTCCAGGCACATCTTAATCAAAAGAACAGTTTGGTTTTCTTATAAACGTATATCTAAAATTCTGAAATTTTTACGAATTTCTTAGGAAAAACAAGTTTGGTATATATTTTCTTTTGATGAAACAGTTTAGTTTTCCTAATAAACGTATATCTGAGATTCCGGAATTCTTACGAATTTCTTAGGAAAAACGAGTTTGGTATATGTTTTCTTTTGATGTAAAAGGAGGAGCTCAGTCCGTATTTTAAATCACAGAAGAGAGGAAAGTTTCGCAATTGTTTGCAGAATAAAAGAAATTAATTCCATGGCTTTTGCAATTGTCCGGGGAAGAAACTAAGGGATAGCTCGTTTCCAATCGTTTCAATCAGAATAAATCTGTCTGTTTATCTGTCTTACCTTAATAAGTAGAATTCCTCCTTTTTCTTTGAAGCAACCCTCTTTCCACGCCAAACACAGGATTTTGGACAAGCCTTCATTTCTGTGATCGACTTTTAAGGTGATAAACTGAATCTGATTAGATTTACGGAAACCAATCAACCTTCCACCGCCTGCAGCAAGCAATGATCCTAAAGGTTGGGTGCGGATACAACGGAAGGAAGTGCAGACATCAAACTTATTTCCCTTTCTAAGCAAGGAATCAATCCATGAAATTTATAGATGTAGCAAATCGTCCTTCATTTGCTTTATAGATGTTGCCTATTCAAAACAACCATTGGTAAATTTGTGTCAATGAGAATTTTATAATTTTTGAGTCGCAAAAAAGAAACATATTTTTGTTTTCGGGCATTTCTACCGCTCCAGTTAAAGACTTTAAAGAGCAATTCGAAGGAGCAATTAAGACCACACGCGATCATGAATTAACAGATTTGATGGGCGGACTGTTACACTGAAGAAGGTGAAGATGATAGATATATTGAAACATCCGGAATTAGAAATATCTTTGGGTTTCCATGGGTGTTAAACATCATAATTTAAAATCACTTTTATCACTGATTTCTCTGTGTGCTATTTCAAGAGTGGAAGTCGAAAATAGTTCTGTTGAGAACAAAACAGGTTGTGACAAGGTTGATTGAAGATTCCCACATTCATGAATAGTTTTTTACTTTTCTGAGGTAAAAAGTAATTTTCTCGAACAAAAGGGAATGATATTGCTCACCATCTGGATGAGAAGTCATCATCGAGGTCGAAATTCACAGCGTGAAACATGGTTGAAATCAATTTCACAAGTAAAGCGATGAAATTAATCTTTGAACAAGCGGAAGTTATTCAATGATGCAAGAAACTCAAATCTTAGAATTTCTTTTACAAGGTTTTAAAAAGATGATTATTTATTTTTTTTGACATGAAGAAAAAGCTTCGTTCTTTCCTAACCAGCGAGCTTAAAATTCATCACTCTTTCCTATGCTACAATCTTTATTGACTATTGACAGGAACAAAAACAGACATCGCACATCTTCCACAGCGATGTGTCAGGTGATAAAATACCGGTAATGAAATTTAATAATCAAATTAGTCTTTACCCGACATTCAGCCTTGCAACATTGTTCATATCAATCTTTCTTCAGCCCAAAGTAAATGCCATATGTGCAACAACTCGTCTCAAGAAGGCATTAATTTTCTGCCTCAAATTAAACCAACTTTTCGAAAAGGAAGCTATAACGAATTCAAATTAGAGTATTATTGTTGTCTAAGTGAGAAATCTTGACTACGTACTAAAATGAAATGGAAATTTAAGAAAAATTAAATTGTGCGTTTGTTTCTAAATTTCTTGCGTTTGTAATATTCCGACGGGAATAAAGGAATCTAGGTCGAATACTTCACGTCGAGGCTCACATGTGGAGTTTCCATGATTTTAAGAGTTTCGTCCTGGCTGATACTGTGTTCAAAAAGGTCCTACCTTGAGTGTTTTTCGTTTTGGTTTTGCGATTTGACGTTGGGAAATATCCTGGTTCAAGACCTAGACCGACACCTAGTACAAGACTTAGACCGAGAGCTAGTCCAAGACCTAGACTTAGACCTGGAACTAGTTCTAGACGTAGATCTAGAACTAGAATTAGAACTAATAAAAGGCGTACCAAGAACTAAGACGAGACCTAGACCTAGAACTACCAAGTGACAGGACCGAGAACTAGACCTGATACAAGACCTAGACCTACACCTCGTACAAGACTTAGACCGAGAGCTAGAACTGGTCCACGATTTAGACCTAGACCTAGAACTAGTATAAGACTTGGACCTAGACCTAGTGCAAGACCTAGACCTAGAACCAGTGCAAGACCTAGACCTGGACCTAGAACTAGAACAAGAGCTAGTACAAGACCTAGACCCAGACCTTCTACAAAACCTAGTCAAGAGGAAAGTTTACGGAGGTGACCACGAATCGTGCGAAAATACATACTCGGCACGTAAATGGAAAATCAATCCCAACTTGAAATACCCAGTATTACTCGGTCATGTTCAGTCGTTGCAGTGTGATTCATATAAAGGAATGGGAAAAACCAGATTCAGAATTTGATTCTTTGAAATTTACAATCCCAGAGGAAAAATGAATGAGGTGCAAATTGGGACTTTGGGCGGAGGAGCTCTCTTTTCGTTTTTGTAATGGAATTCCTTTTTAATTACCACCTACCAGCTCGGAAGAAAGGCACAGCCAAAGGATCGTGATCATTATCGTGCTTAAATTTTATTTATCATAAGTGCACAATTAGCAAAATTTTTTTTGACTAGTTCCCACAGGAAAATATAAAGCAAAGATAAAAACACACAATTTATGAGCCGGCTTTAGCCAGATAGGGTTAGATTAGCAAATTGAAAGCGTCTCTCTAACGCGGGTTTAGGTTCCTCCTAACTTATTTTTTACCAGCTATAAGTGATTAAAACTCGTAGTAAGCGATTCTAGTTAACTGAAGTATTTGGAGAAGATTCTCAGGTTGGCCAGAGGTCAGTTGACTTCAGATCTGTGGATAAGAGAATATTGTTAGTTGAGACAACGAGTATACTCTATAAACCATATAATTTTATCTCTACCTTTTTAATAATATATAAGAATACGACACTGACCGCATTTTCGGCTTCTTTAGACCTTCTAACATGGTAAAATATTCATAAAGAATCTTTGTCACGAACCGATCTCGTCTCAAACAGTATCCGGGTTTGAAGGCCAAGGCTTCACAGCTTACCCCTCTAAGATTCCCTTTGATGCCCCACCCTCCCTCCCCCCCCCCCACCCTAGCACCTTCCTTACCTATTGGAATTTATTTGCACCGCCTTCCGCCTGCCGTTTCCCATTCTGACAGAACCAGGAGAGACAGCTTTGTTGGTTTTGAGGTTTCGCAGGAACTGAACGAGAGAAGCGGAATTTTCCTTTCAGAGCAGAATCTTCAACAGTGCTTCTCTTTCCAGTTCGACAGTCTCTTGTGAGGCACGGGACGTCTTCAGGTCCTGGTTTGGGTCTATCCTGTTGTGGGACACCGCTGACCTCCCGTCGTTTTCGTCTACATTCCCAACTAATGCAAGGCTCTTCTTCTGCACCATATACACTGGATTTCTTATCTGTGGATCCGCCACCTCTGAGGAAGTTTAGAAAGGTATTTTTTTGCAGTAACATTTCCCTCTTGCATTGCCACGAGATACACGGTCTGCGTTCACTAAGGTCCTTGGGTGTAAGGGCACGCATTTCAGCCCGATCCCATGGCTCTTCGTTTTCTTTTCCTAACAATTCACCAGTGGTAGTCATCAAAATTAAAGAGACGTTAAGAAGAACAAGCGACCAGAATCCCATGTTTCTCTCCCTAAAGAGGAAAGGAGAAATAAACTACTTTTTAAGATCGTGGTCTTAAGTGGCAAATAATTTACAGCGCACTAGCTTTGTTAAGCCTCGAAAGTTTTCCTGGTGAATAGCGACACTAGTTATAGCTACTACTGTTTTAACTTCCCCGACTTAAGGCGCTACTTCTTCCTGTAAATTTCCTTCCAATTTTCCAGCACATCGGAAATAGAGGAGTGTTCAGAGACCTGAATTCTTGTAAGTGCGACGGTGATTTGACGGGGAAAGTGGAGAGCTTAGTCAATTTTAACCTTCTAATTTGGATATATCAACAAAGTTGAAATGGTAAATTGGCCACCGTAATGATTACAAAAGCTGACGTTTCGAGCGTTAGCCCTTCGTCGGAGCGAATAGAGGAATTGTGGGTTGTGTGTGCTTTTAAAGGCAGAAAATGGAGCTACGTTATTGGTGGGTGCATGGCAACGAGAAAAACATGAATAAATTAGTGGAATGAAAAGCGTTATTGATCCCTGTGGGATTTAGACTGCCGGTTTGAAAGATGAGCTTTTGTTCAAGATTTTTACGGCTTTCCGTGCCACCTAAGTGCAAGGAAAGACCGCAGATTGCCATATGTTGCTTAGAATGATTGGGTAAATTAAAAATGTCTAGCGACTGGTTTCGATGTGTCCTTGTCATTCCTTTCCACGTCTCGAAGGTGTTCTCGGAATCGGTCACCTAGTCTTCTGCCTCTTTCGCCGATGTATATCTTTTTGCAATAAGTGCAAGTTATGCAATAGATTACATTAGCGGAGGTGCACGTGAAGTGATCGGTGATCTTAATGGATCGTTTAGGTCCCGATATTTTATCAGTGTTGTGAATGAAAGGACACGTTTTGCATCGTGCACGAGCGCATTTAAAAGTGCCTGGTTGCTCATTAGTCTGAAAAGAACTTCTGACCAAAAAATTGCCTAAGTTTTTGTCGCGTTTGAATGAAATGAGCGGAGGCTGCGAAAAGATAGTGCCTGTCTCTGGATCGTTTTGAAGTAATTTGAAGTTTTTAAGAATGATGGATTTAACTGAGTGGTTGTGAGGGTGAAACGTGAGAGTGAATGGAATGCGGTCGGAATCTTCCTTATGCGACGTTTGTAGTGCTGACGCGACGTTTGTAGTGCTTATGCGACGTTTGTAGTCGCATAAGGAAGATTCCGACCGCATTCCATTCACTCTCACGTTTCACCCTCACAACCACTCAGTTAAATCCATCATTCTTAAAAACTTCAAATTACTTCAAAACGATCCAGAGACAGGCACTATCTTTTCGCAGCCTCCGCTCATTTCATTCAAACGCGACAAAAACTTAGGCAATTTTTTGGTCAGAAGTTCTTTTCAGACTAATGAGCAACCAGGCACTTTTAAATGCGCTCGTGCACGATGCAAAACGTGTCCTTTCATTCACAACACTGATAAAATATCGGGACCTAAACGATCCATTAAGATCACCGATCACTTCACGTGCACCTCCGCTAATGTAATCTATTGCATAACTTGCACTTATTGCAAAAAGATATACATCGGCGAAAGAGGCAGAAGACTAGGTGACCGATTCCGAGAACACCTTCGAGACGTGGAAAGGAATGACAAGGACACATCGAAACCAGTCGCTAGACATTTTTAATTTACCCAATCATTCTAAGCAACATATGGCAATCTGCGGTCTTTCCTTGCACTTAGGTGGCACGGAAAGCCGTAAAAATCTTGAACAAAAGCTCATCTTTCAAACCGGCAGTCTAAATCCCACAGGGATCAATAACGCTTTTCATTCCACTAATTTATTCATGTTTTTCTCGTTGCCATGCACCCACCAATAACGTAGCTCCATTTTCTGCCTTTAAAAGCACACACAACCCACAATTCCTCTATTCGCTCCGACGAAGGGCTAACGCTCGAAACGTCAGCTTTTGTAATCATTACGGTGGCCAATTTACCATTTCAACTTTGTTGATATATCCAAATTATTTCGTTACTCCCACCGACGCAGCTCCAAACAGTTTCTTTCGAAACTATCAGCCTTTATCAATTTTAACCTTCATTGAGTTAACACTGAATTAATGGCTTCTACTACTCATTTGCAAATGTTACATAGATGAAAGCAGATGATAGTTTAAAACCAGAAACCAGTTTGAGTTTTCAAACCAGAGTACATAAGTGAATGCTCATATAAGAAATTGATGAATGGCCGGTGAAGCCACCTGCAAGTTGAAGTAACGTTCATTATGCGTCATTTCATTTCACCAAGGAACATGTGTAGGATGCTCAGCATCTCATAGGTCAAGGTCAAAAGCCGAATTTTTCATGAGCTCAACCTTGATACCTTGTGTCAAGCACTTGAAAAGTTAGGTGGTTTGACCTGCCTGTACTTCTCGCTTGGCTCGGCCGGGAAATTTCGACTTAAAAACAGTTTTTGTTTAGACGCCAACGAAATCATGAACCTAACCTAAGGCATAAATGATGATAGCGTTTTTTTCCTAAAACTTCCAAAGCCCTGGAAATATTAAGGAACGCTCAAGGCAAATGTGTTAAAGAAGTAAACCTGTCTTAACTGGAATACGCAGTAAATCAGTTGTTAAAGGGGTATCAAAAAAAAAACTACCGGACATTACATCTTACATTTTTACACAAACTGCTATCAAGAGATATTTCTCTCTGTATTCTAAGTAAAATCGAGAAAAAAAAACATGTTTTTACGTTTGCAAGATAACGTGATACTTATAACTGAGGATAAGGCTAGCCTCGGTTCTCGAGATTCAAAAAGTGTGAAAGTTACGATCCCAGAATGCATTTGATCCGAAGTCGGAAAATTTAACATACAAACTGCATGAAGTTTTCCTCTGCGGTTAAAACAGATTTTGGCTGGGCTTTTCGAGTATCCAGGAAATTAGCCTACATTCCTTAATTTGTTTGATTCAAAGGGCTACTGCTGAGAAATTTAATTGTCTTAAGGGTGTAATCCTTCGTGCGCCTCTACGGTCAACTGTATCAACAGAAGTCAACGTCGCGCATAGCCGAGCCTTGTTCAAACTTGTCCTAAGACTAGGGCTGATTAGAACTTCAAAAGCGGCCACTATTACTTTTTCTCTTGAGTCGATTGCTTAGAGGGACCATGAAATTATAGTTTGATTCACATGAAACTTTTCCTTTCCAAACGGATAAATAAATGATAGAACAAATCATGACTTGTTGAAATTTAGGCATCTTTTACTAACCCAGTGGCAGATTTCTTAAACGTCTTCTTCAATGTCAGTGAGACGTGTAAACATGGTAGCAGAGGGAGCCCTCTAAACTCCCGTGGAGTTTCAATAACCTGGCAACCTTTCCAACAGTGAAGTACTTTGTATTTGTTCCCTTGAACTAACAGGCTCGCGTTATCGATTCAAGGCAAAAGAAACGATTGTTACACCAAGAACTTGAAATGCGTGATTCATGTTGTAAGTCGAACGGAGAAAGGCCCGCAGTTAATAAACGAAAACAATTTTCCAAATAGGTTGAAAATTTTCCGTTTTGCAAGGACTTAACTACTTATCACCTGCCGTTGATAACAACAATCTTATAAAGGATTTTCGATCCTTGTTGAGCTCAAAAGGTTTGATAAGAAGCACTTTAAGATAAAATCGAATATGAACGATTTTAAACGTCAATTGGTAAATTAATTAGAAGAGAGGAATGACTCGCCCACAAATCTCTAACGAAGATTAAGTTATTACACTCAAACATCAGACACAAATTCATCTTAAATGCAAGTTCAAGTCACTGTATATGACTTGTAAAGCTTAATAAAACGCACGTAAACAAGTTAAACCTTCATACATACGTTAATTTGAGATCCAAGGAGAAGCCTTTAGACGCCTTGTGTGAAACAAAGTAATAAAAAGTGCTGTAAACTAGCCGGTTTTAAGCCAACCTTTCCGCATAGATTACAGAAGCGGAAATGAGTATCGCTTTTTCACTGAAGAACCTTTCATCAGGAGATTGGTTTTGTAGACCACACAAAATA
The DNA here is from genome assembly GCF_964205215.1 of Stylophora pistillata. NCBI lineage: Eukaryota > Metazoa > Cnidaria > Anthozoa > Scleractinia > Pocilloporidae > Stylophora > Stylophora pistillata. Next base: position 12,838,714 of record NC_142527.1, on the reverse strand, counting down.
GAAAATAGTCGCCTTTTTACCTGGTAGACTTCCTTCAATAAAATCAATTGACTCACCGATGTGCTTTCATTGGTTCATAAAATTTAATTACGTGCTCAATACGGGGTGCTAGTGGAATATCATGGTGCTTAATGGAATATCATTAAAGGTGATCCCTCCAAAATATGTTATCGGTCATAATTATGAGTTATCTTGTAATGGTGCCGCGCACTTAACATAAGCAACAAAACGTGAGTTAGTTCCTGAGTACCCTGAGGCTAAACTGAAAGATACGACAGCAGCAATCAGGAAATGAAACGATATGGTTATTGTTTACCATAACGACGCACGCAGTTCAATTATTAGAGCTCTTTTTTGACATCACTGCCGTTGGATTTTACAAAATCTCCCTAAATTCATAGATTACAGCTGACTGATGTGTTACGTTTTTTTTTTTAACAGAGAGGTTAATCAAGCTAACGCCAAACGGCTAAAAGTGTTCTTCTTTCAGATGGGTTTGCGTTTCGTAGAAAATATTTGCATTCGCGGTTTTGAACACGGAATTTGTTGCTATTTCTTGAAGGGTAATTTTGAGAATCACAGGATGAACAAATAAAATCAGAGGTCATTTTAGCCCTGACGTCAGCCCTCTTGCTGAAATTCACTACTATTCCATGAGACCACAAGGGTTCGTGCTTCTAAAAACATCACATTGTCTGTTTTCAATCTCTCTTTCAACAATTGCATCTTTCATTCAATCTTATTACAGGCATATGTTCGAAAAACCTTTATTAAACTCGCGTTCAGACTCATACTTTGTGGTTTCATCGGGGCAAATTTTGATCTAGAGTTTTTTTATTAAAGAAAAGAAAAAAGACAGTAGAAAATCTCTCGGGACATGATTGTCGCTGACAGCTTCCCTGCTCTAAAGAGGAAACTACAACATTTAGAACCGGATGAAAGAAAATAATGATAAAAAACACGTTGTATTTCACAATCATGATTATCTTGATTATAAGGTCAGACTTATAAGTTTCTTTAGACAGGTATTCACTGACTGTATCAAAATACACTTTTTTTATCTTCCTCAGTAAATATTGAGAAATTAGAATCCCTGATAAGGTGGCATTATCGGCAATGATGAAAATTATTTTACGCCCTTTCACACGATATATAAATCGATATTTTCTCTTCCAGTCTGACAATTCTCTCTTTCAAAGAGATGTGCAACATATTTTCTTAAAATAAAGTGAATCAGTTACTTTAAATAATTTGACAAACACGCCTGCATCTCGAGATCTCGGCGTCTAAAACATTATTCATATATTCATGTGTTAGTAGTGTTTTTGCTCCCTGCGGAATGATGCTAACACCATAATTATTTCATGGCTTCCAACGGCAACGTTTTCTTTGCTCAATTAAGATTATTTTCGGCTCAAACCACAGAATGAAAAATATACTACATAATTAAAAGAATGAAATAAGACACGATTCATATGTCGACGCCCCAGAAGAGGAAAATAATAATAATAATAATAATAATTAACAGCGGGGATATCTTTACCAGGCTACGTGATCTGGCTGCAAAACTAAACAGCCAGGCATAGACGTGTTCTTACGTAGATTCATCTTAATGTGGGGTTAGGTCTTGAAACCTTCTAAGGCTATAAATTGTCACTAAAAATTCCAGAAGCATCTTATTTATTGAATATCAGTAAACAGGTTAATTTGTTGAATATTTTTCACCCGCTGGGGGAGGAGAGAATAATGTGCACCGCCCCGCTTCAATTCGATTTAAACACTCCGGGCACGAACGTTTAGCCTCAGGAAATTACAAAGATCGGTAAGACGCTATTAACCTTGCGAACTAAATTTTCAATGATCGACTTCCTCGGTTTCGATGCGGAAGAGAAATGTAAAGAATATTTCATGAACTTAAAGCAAAGAGGGGAATATCAGACATGGCTGTGATGTTGATAATATACAAAGGACTGACGCAATACAATTTTTTTTTTATTTAGAGGTGAAAATTTAATAAAAATCTTTAAATAGATTAAGACAGACGTAAGACTTGGTTCAAAATATTGAATATATATGAGTTTGAGTCTCAATTCTTTCAGGATTTCGCGCGTATTTTTCTACTGAAAAATTCGGTTTTTTTTTTCACTCAGTGAAAGTTACAGTTCATGGAAGAGAGTCTGAATATTTAGATATTTGGAGGAACCAGCTCGTTAAAGTCGATTTTTCAGAGCTCGGGCATATTATTATTCGACGGTTATTTTTTGTTTCTCTTGAAGGCTAATACAATTAATTTGAAGTACATGACAAATATGTTTATTATGTGGCGCTGGCTTTAGATGATTTAGGAGACTATAGTTCACCAGTATTTATCTATTTTGTAATGGTCTGATGAGGAGAATTAATAAATTGATTTTCAATAACTAAACCAGTGCTTTTTTGAAGTCGTGCTCTCATTAAACTTCGAATTTTGGAAAAATTTGAAATAAATGCCATGTCCGAGTCATACAAAACCTCTATAAAGAACAAAACAATTTTAGATCGACATGTTGAAGTCTTGAATGTACTAACCCTCCTAAATGTAATGAAGTCCTAAATGTAATACCATTTGGTCCGAAATGTAATAAGCCCCCCATGAAATAGTTTAACTGCGCTTGCACATCCTCATTGAGACGTTAAAGCGACAACTATTGCACCAGAGAATCTTCTGGACAAAATGTATGGCGTATTGCGGGCTCACTCGCTGATTTTCATCAGGGTTTTTTTTGCTTGAGAGATAGGCCGAGAAGCATTGGCTACAAACCTTTCTACCGATGTGCTTTTGGCATCAAATTGACAGATCTCAAAATTATAGAACGCTGACCAATCCGGCCATCTTGACCGAACAGGCTTGGTCAAGAGATTTTATATTTTCGGCAAGTAAATTTTCACGGAAAAAAATGCGTTTCCTTTTCAGTAATCACGAATAATGGAAAATAGATTCTTTGTTTCACTTATCATGACTGGCATATCGTTCACAGTTCACGGATTTTAACTTTTCACTCTCACGAGCCACGGCAATTAAAAACAGCCGAACACGTTTCATGGAAAACACCCACATTTACATTTAGAAATGGAGACGAGACGGACGAGACGAAATTATTTGTTTGACCATTTACCAGTGCAGATTAAAAAAAAAAAAAAAAAAAAAAACCTGCGACTAGTTGTCGAAGAATCATGGCATGAAAACTGACAATTCTTAACCTTGGGATCGATATTAAATTATTAATTAAAATATTAAATTATTATTATTATCATTATTATTATTAACTATTAAATTAATGTTATTCTTATTATTGTTATTGATCCTAAAGTAATTTATGAAAAGAAATATCCGAATTTGCGGAAGCATTGTAGCGGTTGGAAACGAATGATGTAGTACTTTAATATTACCACTAGTGTCGTTTACCCATTCAGACTGGAACGATCTGGTCCGTATGAAAGAACTGAAGCAGAAACTGTGTCCAAACAGAATCTGCATAAACTTCAACATTGCCTGTATTCTGGGATACAACTCGTTAATCGACGGCAGATAAAGGCGTATTCTTTGCATTTTCTTCTCAATATATAGGACATTGTATTTTAATTTCTCCTCAGCGTCTTCCAAATTATACCACAAGGTGCGGTGGACATTATATTAGAAGAAATCGGAAAGTGATGACGCAGGAGTATTGGCAGCTGAAGGCGTTTGAAAAGTCCCACAGTATTAGTCTTTAACTCTTAAAACTCATTAAATGGTCTTCAATGCAACGCTTTGCCTCTACTTTAAGTTAGACTTTGAGAGATATTTCTTTTACTGTGCGAAAAGGTTGGAAAATGTCTTTGTTTTCCGGGTTGAGCGATCGTTTCGGTATTTGGTGAAGGTATTTGCTTTCTCTTTTCTGTTGGGACTGTTTAAAAAGGGACTAACAAGGGACATCGATCAGAAAGCGACGACATGTAGCGATCTTTCTTGTCCTGTCAAGAAAGATGCCGTTTCCGTACGCATTGGTTAGTCTTGTTATATACCTACTTTGTTATATACCTACCTCAAGTTTCTTGACGGTACGCAACGGAGGGTGATCAGCGAAATGATTTATACATCTGGAATGCTCAATTATATCGCATAATAACATAAGTGGGGACAATTATGTCCTCTTGATCCTGGAATGCATGCAACAAATCCAAAAAACATTTAAAAAAACCGCACATCAATGTTCGCTGATCGATGTTCAGCCACCTTAACGAGTTCTGTTTGGAAACAGTTTCCGCTTCACTTCTTTCATACGCTCTAGATCGTTCCAGTCTGAATGGGTAAACAACATTAGTGGTAATATTAAAGTAACTACATCGTTCGTTTCCAACTTCTACAATGCTACCGCAAATTCGGATTTGCCTCAGTTCATAGACTACTTTAGGATCCCAAGGTTAAAGTTTTTCAGTTACATGCTATGATTCTTCGACAACTAGTCGCAAGTTTTTTTTTGTTTTGTTTTTTTTAATCTGCATTAGTAAATGGTCAGGCAAATAATTTCGGAAAGTTAGTACATTTAGGACTTCAACGCGACATCCTTCCGATGATATGTGTCACCTTTGTTGTATTTTCAGGATGTAATCTTTACAGCTTTCATCATGAAATTTCTTGCCATCAAAGAAGAAATCTTTGAATTCAGTGACCTGTTTTATTCTTAGCCTCTCCTTCATTTTTCCTCGACAATTCAAAGCCCAACGTTTTCATAAGGACACTCCGGTCACATAGCTTATTTCGAAGAGCGATCATTTTATCAACACCGCGTCAAAAACTGCATTTTTAACTTATGGGAGGGAAAAATTGCATGCAAATGGCAACTTAATATCAACATTGCTATGTCGGAAATTGTCCACGAGAAGGGAGCACTCGAAGATCAAGGAAAGGTGAAAGAAAATTCTGACTGTAGTTTTGTTGAAAGGCTGAGTTGGCAACCGCTAGTCCTTAGATTCTTTTTGTAGAAATTTCAATCATTGATCGACGATTGCTTCCCTTCATTATAAATTTCAAACTGGATCCCTGGAGGCCATGTGATTGATAACCTTTACGAGTAGAATTCCCAGAAAAACCAAGGTCAACGTCGATTTTTCAAACAAACACAAGGATCTGAGCGATGAGGTAAATTTTTAGTGTTGTTGTAAGACAAACATAATGCCTCAATACTCACAGGTCACATAGAAGTCTTGTGAATGTGTCTCAAATATTCTCGTTGGTTCGAGTCAAACCACTATCGAACTCTAACACTTTAAATATATTGGAATATGTTTCAATATATCGAAGACTTCAAAAATATTAAAGAACAAGTTAGTATAGTCGAAACTGAATGAAAAACACACTAGCTCGAATTTGGTAATTATAGTCCGCTTGTCTAGATACATCTAAGACAAAAAATGTATTCTCCAATCCGAAACCATTCAACATATGAAACCAAATGTATCCATTTCGTACGTAAAATGACACTGAAGCAGTTTCAAACTCAAATTATAAGTATTCTCAGAACCAATAAATTTACTGTCATATAAACTAAAATCAAAATTTTTCATATTACTCTTAGTTAAAAGTAACATTGCAGAGCAACTTGATTGAAGATACAACTTTTATTCAGGTTCTGTTAAAATGAAGGCTTCTATAACTAAAAAGACATTATAAAGTCATGCTTTACAGTGCGAAGTTAAGCTACAGAATAATGTGAGATCTGTACCACAGCGATAATCTTTACAATGTTATCAGGTGGAAGTGAAATATCCAAAACTGCAAACTTAATTATCGATGGACTTCTGCTGTTCTTTGTACCCAGTGATATCAGTGAAGTCATCGTCTGGTAACCCCCACCTGATGAAAGGACAGACGAAAACACGTCACTTTACTGTCAAAAGATGAACTGAATAAAACCTACGCTGTGATTGGTTGTTGCCCAAGATCTACCAGAGTTGATATGATAAGCTGATTTACGCGCGTATTTTGATTACTTATTACTTATTAGCTATTGGAGGACAGATATATAGATGACGTTACCATTAGCAACATTTAAGAATTGTTTCATGCTTAGCGTGCGTATATCGAGTTATGGATGCACGCGGGGAGTTTGGAGAGCACGAGAGAAGTGTAAGAGTTGCTCGAGGCGCAGCCGAGAGCAACTCTAGCTTCTTGAGTGCTCTCCAAACTTCCCAAGTGCATCCATAACTCGATATACACACAGCTAAAAGCATGAAACAATTCTTTTATAACATACGAAAACAATTTGGGCGCTGAATGACGTTTTTGTAATGTTTTTTTGAAATGAAAGTTACCCGAAATTGTTGGCGTCTCCGATTGTTTTGTTGATTTTGTAATTAAATGGTTTTCGGTAGAGTTAACAAATATCACCAAAAAAACGTCATCAACAGAGACGTGTACCTTTAAAAGTCGCCACAGACTCATTTGTAGTCTTCTTAGTTGAATGTCTTTCAGCTAAAATTTTCTCCAGTTCCTGTTCCGATAAATCGGGAAACGGGCCTGTTGTGTTTCGTTTAATTTTCGTTGTGCTTATTGGCTTGACTACTTGCGGGAAGGTCGAAAGCCAAAGTAAAGTTTGGTTGGTCTTCCATTTACTGATATCGCTCACCGAAACTTTAACTTAAGGAACTCACACGACGGAAATTTTGCAGCTATTTTGAAACTGCACACGTCATTTTATTGAGCACGGCCGTGCATACATAAAGATTTTGTTCATGTTGACGCAATAGGAATTAGATAGGACTAGCGCGCGCGCTATGTTATAATTGCTTTTTTATCATAAAAAAAAGTAGATTTTCAATTGCAGTGGGTCTGTACAGCAACATAGAAGACGCCAAAATGAGGTAAGAGTATCGGTGATTGCTGAACTCGGCTGCACTTTGTCACGGTGTCGCTTTTTTGATCATACCGCATTTTGACTTCATCTATGATCTGTTACTGAACAGTGGCAAGAACTGGATGGTGCAACGATTGGTCACTGCCTAAGATCTTTTGGAGTCCAGACACACCACTGACGTCACTCTCATATCATTTTACCTGGCGCATGGTTTTACAAGTATTTGAGAGATTTCCTATGATAACAACAAAAAGTAACCAAGTTCCTGTCGAGGAACAGGAACATATAGTAAGAAGAGTCGAAGACTTCATTGACAGTCAATATTCTGAATATTCTTCCCTCTTAACTCTATTAGAGACGATTGATACCCCTCCACCACCCCCCCTAAAAACCATGTAATCCACCCCCTCAAAAATCCTCCTCCTTTTGATGCTGATCCACAACAAGGCTAAACCCTATATATCAATTGAATTGCCTAATGGAAGATATCTACCATTAGAACAACCTACTCGTGCATATGGAAGATTTTTTGAAATAAATCATGGGAGACAAGCACCATTGCTGACTAAAATTTGACAAAACATATTAGAAAACTAGATGTTTGAAAATCCCTATGAACGCAATTCTTCAGTCTTACGAAATAGAGACATTTATTTCCAAGAAGAAATTTTGGTCATTTCGGTCTGAAAAATGTTGTTGTTAACTCACAAAGTCGCTGATCCAACAGCTCTCACATGATTTTTTACGCTACTTTCTGGGATTATTGCTCGCTCCCTGCTGACCAGCAATTTGATTATCTTCATCATTTCCCTCGGTGGAGCTAAGCTGACTGGTTATGGTCTACACAACAATCCAACGAAAGGCTTACAACTACACAACCTTAACCTTGGCAAACAGCGTCCCCAATTCGCCAACTGCCATAACTTCGAAAAGAACGACACTCAATTGACCATCACTTTTGGCGCAAACTTCCTCTTATTTGATGTTAGAAAATGTTTCTATTATTCTGCTACAGTCGTTCTCTCCCAAAATATATTATATTTCATCAGCGACTTGATTTCATCCTTTAACCCTGATCTCTTTAACTAGTGACGAGAATTTGCTTTAGATCAAGATAACTCCTAGCTGGTAAATCTGAGTATTCTCTTTACCTGTTTGCTGAATGATATATTTATTACATCCATTTTGAAATCACTGGTGGTCCCTGTAATCTGATTGGCTCTAATTGGTGCGTTTCAGGTTCCGCTTTTATTTAAAAAGCGGCTCAGTACTGTATCAATAAAATATTTGAATTGACGAAGTTGGTCTGAAATCATATTCGTGATTTCAAATCGAACTCGCACTGCACGCTCGCTCGATTTTGAAATCATGCGTATGATTTCAGCCCTTATTACATCCATTTTGAAATCACCGGTGGTCCCTGTAATCTGATTGGCTCTAATTGGTGCGATTTATTCACGAATCGCACTATTTTTTGCTCTAAACTGCATCATTTTACGCTTGACTGAGTTTTTGACACACGATGTCAGTCTTTCTGTTTTGCATACAAAATAATATGTAAAGGCGTTTCCGGTTCCACTTATTATTTAAAAACCAGCTCCGTACTGCATCAGTAAAATATTTGAATGGACCAAGTCCTGTATTTGGGCGATTTCAAAATGGATGTAATAAAGTGGTAATTGAACTTCGTGTCGTGCAATTTTGGTCTGAAATCATACTTGTGATTTCAGCGCAAATTGCACTCCACTCAGTTCAATTACCATTATTAATCAGGAAGAAGTTACATGTTAATCGCCTCTGGGAGTTAAAGGGATATGCGAACTTTAATAAAGTCAACCAGAAACTCTTAACATACAGACGCCGGAAGAGTTATACACTCTACGCGCCAGTTTCGTCAGCCTGACTTACTCTCTGGAACTCCTGAGGCGGTAAGGTCGTCTTCTTCCCGGTCTTCTTGGTCTTCCAGGTCTACGCCTTGACTGAAACTTCACTTTCTTCATAAAACTGCATCCTCCAGATGAACATGGCGAACGTCGCTCTCGAGTAACTGCGCTCTCCGAGACGGGCACGGAAGAGGCCTGGAACAGAAGGCAGGCTAGGATACATAGCCAAAGTAGTTTATTCATCTGTAAAGACAGCCAGTGGGTAATAAGTAATCGAGTCATCAATTTTGTAATAAGCATTATATCCTAGTCTGCTAGAAAACAAAAGGAACAAGGTAAGGGAAAGGCAAAAGAACAAAGGCAGAGCTGACAGAGAATATCGGTGGCACTTAGAGCAAGCGATTAACGGAATCTTAGTGGACAGTTGCGTGAACTTTTTTGTCAAATTTGTTGGTCTTTTAGTCACCAAACATATTTTTCACTCGCTATGGCGACCAAAATGGTCGCAACTGTAAAATCTTCTAACCCCATCCCCTAGCCCAAGGCCATAAATAGTCACGGACTTGTCTCTTATTTTGGTCATCGAAAGGCCAGATTACTGCTTGGAACCGAGTTGGCCTCGGCCAGACTAGAAATTCAAACTTCAGTGTAGACAGGACTTCATCTCAAATCAGCTTTCGTTTTTCAATTACTGTTGATAATTTATCGAGTATCTTTTTATCTTTCATGACTTTTAGCCGGCTTAAACCATATCAGCTCCTAAACCTATGGTGTCTTTCTGACATTGTAAAGAGAAACAAGACTCAAATCTTTTACACCACAAAACACTTTATAAGATGATTCACAAAATCCGAAAAACTGTCTTTAAATTCAATTACAACCGATTAGTAATCGAAATAAACGCTTACGGATTGTGCAATTGCTTTTCTGCGCTATTCTCTCTATTCTGATGATAGTTTTGCATTTTGCCTTTAAAAAAATTATAAATCGCGAAATAGGTGCAGCATTTGTGAAAAATATCAAAACAAAATTGTGGAGTATGAAACTGAAATCCTGCGGTTAATACAGTTTTTAACTGAATAGTTTTCCTCGCTAACATAAATTATTAAGTTTCTCTTTTAGAACTTCGAGGTAAGGAAAACACCAGGTCCCGGTTGTTTGAAGCTCGGACAACGCTCTCCACTAATTATATATCTGGTGGATGGCGTCATATGTTTTGCTATCACTCATCCACTAGATGGCGATTTATCCGTTGGATAGCGTTATCCGTCCTTTGTACAATTAGGCCCAGATCTTCAATGTTTTCATAACACCGAACCAACTGTTTTTCGAATCGGTAACCACGGAAATTGCTTGAAACAGACAACTTAAGGATCGTTAATGGAGAGTATTTATTCTAACTTTTGAATAAATGAACGAAGATAATTTCTAAAGACGAAAGTGAAGTTAATTCATTATAAACTTTTTCCTCGAAGACCATCGTTTCAGCTCAACTGATCAGCTGATTATGCTCGTTTCAACAACAAAATAGAAGGAAGCTTTTCTGAGATGCAAGCGCTTGATTTCATTCGGCGACGGGGGATGAATCTTTACGGCGAGCTGTCTAGAAACATCTTTACCTTTCTTGACTTACCGATCCTTCTAACTGGCGCGTTCCATCGTAACTGATCGGCCAATTCAATCAATCACAAATCATAAGGCCTTCTTTGAGAAAGTTTCCCTGGCATGATTTTAAAATAATTCCATCAAAATCGTAGAGACAATTCCAGACTACCATAAAATGTCCCCTTTCAATATATCCTTTGATGCTCCCATCAAAATCGTAGAGACAATTCAAGACTACCATAAAATACTCCCCTACGGAAGGGCAGAGGCTCGAATTTGATAACGCCGGGCGGCAATTCATTTCCCTTGAGCAGCTTCCAGTTATATAGTCAACAAACTATTTCACTTGCCCTCCAACACAGCACAAAACGCTCTTTAGAAACTAACTTAGAAAATTATGTCTGAATCGACCGATTGGGCTGATTATTTCGATAAATGCTGAATATAATTCTCTACAGGTCTACTAGTAAGAACCAGTGGTAATCTCCCTCAATTTTTGCACTTATGGTAAGTTCTTTTTCTTTTGCCGGTCGACTCCCATAAAAATAATGATACGCCTTCTAAGACAAACTTGAATACGTTTTGTAGAGTTTCTTACTGAAACAAAAATCAAATAGATCGCACCAAGGACTAGTAAAGAAAAGTTGAAGAATTTACCACTGCGCACGTTCGCACTACTTTTTCATGAAAATGATTTCAAAGCATGTCTAAGAAGCATAGAATATATTTTGTAAATAACTCTAAGATACAAAGTTTCAGCTACAGAGCTAGAGATTTTTTTTCACATGCAAACAAAATTATCAAATTGTTTCTGTAGCACACAAACCTTAGTTTTGCGCTGTTTTTCAGCCCCTTTCGTCTTGGCCACGCTCTAATTGCAATGAGTGTAGTTTGTTTTAGAAACACTTGCAATAAAATCTGTTGAAACACTTACGAGATCGCCCACGCATTAATTGACGATATACTGTGCCCCTTTAGTACGCATGGAGCGTTCAATAAGCTCTTCGCGATAAAGAGCTACCCAATAATTGCTTATCATCTATTTCGGTATTGTTACGAACCCCATCAATGTTTCCTTTCGACACAGATAAGATAAAATTTGTTTATCTTTGGCAAACCGCTATAAAAACTTATCGATTATTAATTCACTAGCTTTGTAGGAGCTCTTTAACGACAAAGTAATCGAGTGGTAAATGTAAAGCTTTCTAGTACTTTCAGCGGTTTGTGTTCATTTAATTGTTTCATTGCGTAGACAGAATCTATTGGAGAGCGGTATTTCGGAGACTTGCCGAGTAATGAATATTACGACATTTTCGCTGTTACTTGACGTACTTTCACAGCAACTTATTATTGTATGGTTGGAAGTTCGTTTTCAGCATGATTTATCGTAAACTTTTCCTCAAAAATAAAAAAGAAAAAAGCATCTGGCATTAACTATGTGATATAACACTAACTAAGAGTATCGCTAAAACATGTATCCCTCATTCAGTTTTCTGTTATTCACGTACTACGGTAGACCTCTGCTGTTTAGTATGATTTTTCTTTTTTTATCATTCAGATGCATATTTTAACACAAAAACGCAAATAACCTAAAACAAAAATAATTACAGATATATCAGTGAAAAAAAGGTATTATCACAGCCAAAGATTTCTTAAATATTATAAATCTAGTTTTCCTTTTTCTATATTGCAGATTGCCAACAATAGGACTAGAAAACATCGATTATCAAGTCAGCTCGGAATATAATCAGAAGTCTTACATGTTTTCGATCAATTTAATGAGCCGAATTATTTTTGTCCCCGCGCTAACCACATGTTTTGCGTTAGATGGTTCCAGCTATCTGACGTATTTTTTCTCTCGCCACAAAAAATCTCTAAAATTGTCTCACTTCAAACGATTACATTTTCAGAAATGAGTTTTATTGTCGGACTTAAGGGAATTATGATTAGCAACGTTCAGAAGTTTTCATGGCGTCAATAACTGAAAGGGTTGTGCAAATTGCTACATTTGCAAAAATCGCTTATTAAGGGCTTTTTTTTATAGTTACATTATATAGGTAGCTGTTTTATCCATTGCCAAATACCTTGTCGGTGGATGTTAAAGAAATTATGAGATATCTATCTTCGCAGATATCGCCAAAATGATGTAAGTTTAATTTAAAAATTTTAAAAAGTTACCGTCACACACATTTCACAAACAAATGTCTGAGCAAAACGATAGAACGGTGTATAGATCGTCGAGTTTAGACATAACTATCACTTGGCAAAAGTACTTGGCGAATCAGATATGTTCTGATTATCAGTTGATAGTCTATTGATAAGGTACGGTGCCAAATGATAAAACCGCGATCGAATGATAACCATTACATTGGGGGCATTTATACCAGCAAGTTTACAAAAGACTTGAGCACTTCGTGCAAACTTTACAGTCCCATTTTTATAGGCCACGGCTTATGCAAGACGAGGGTTTTGAGGAAAGAAGCAAAAGAAGCGAAACCCCCTCGTAAATATGGCATCACGGCTTGTTCGTGGCTTACTAACACGTTCTGTACACTGCGCAAGTGCAATTTCTTCTTCCGCGCTTGACCGACTCCCCGCTTGACTGTTTTTCCCGCGCTCACGACCGCAGAGGAAAAAGCGCTTCTAGACATCCGTAAGAAAGATATCTGGTGGATGAGCTAGATAGTCGAGTAACTTCTGCTGATATGAGTGAAATTATTACAGGCTGCCATTTACACGAGCACTTTGCGGCGTGTAAATGATCCAGTTAGCGTCTTATGTAATCGACGGCTTGTGTTATATAAATGAACAAAGGCTGATAGTTTCGAAAGAACCTGTTTGGGGCTGCGTCGGTGGGAGTAACGAGATAATTTGGATATATCAACAAAGTTGAAATGGTAAATTGGCCACCGTAACGATTACAAAAGCTGACGTTTCGAGCGTTAGCCCTTCGTCGGAGCGAATAGAGGAATTGTGGGTTGTGTGTGCTTTTAAAGGCAGAAAATGGAGCTACGTTATTGGTGGGAACATGGCCGAACTAGTACTCATACTCAATTGTTTTTCATTCGGAAACAACCTTTCAAACAAACCAATGGTGTAGCCATGCGCACCAAAATGGGACCTAGCTATGCCCATCTTTTCGTAGGTTTTGTCGAACATCAATTTTTCAGCCAATACAACGGGTCCAGACCTGAACTCTACGTTCGCTACATCGACGACTGTATCGGCGCTACCTCCTCTACCAGAGAGGAGCTCACTCAATTCATAACCGCAGTCAATTCTTTTCACCCGGCTCTGAAATATACCTGGAAAATTTCTGACAATTCTTTATCCTTTTTAGACATCAAAGTTTTAATTGAAGGTAACGGTTTATGCACAAGTGTGTATTACAAACCTACAGACTCGCATAATTACTTGTTAGGTTCGTCTTCGCATCCATCTCACGTTAAGAATTCCATTCCTTTTTCTCAGTTTCTAAGACTTCGTCGTTTATGTAGTGATGACTCTGATTTCCATCACAAATCAGAGTCAATGTGCCAGTTTTTCGATAAACGTGGTTACCCTGTTTCTGTCGTTCAAGCGGTTGCCACCGCGCCCAACTTATTGATCGACATTCAGCACTACAAACGTCGCATAAGGAAGATTCCGACCGCATTCCATTCACTCTCACGTTTCACCCTCACAAACACTCAGTTAAATCCATCATTCTTAAAAACTTTAAATTACTTCAAAACGATCCAGAGACGAGCACTATCTTTTCGCAGCCTCCGCTCATTTCATTCAAACGCGACAAAAACATAGGCAATTTTTTAGTCAGAAGTTCTTTTCAGACAATGATCAACCAGGCACTTTTAAAAGCGCTCGTGCACGATGCAAAACGTGTCCTTTTATTCACAACACTGATAAAATATCGGGACCTAAACGATCCATTAAGATCACCGATCACTTCACGTGCACCTCCACCAATATAATCTATTGCATAACTTGCACTTATTGCAAAAAGATATACATCGGCGAAACAGGTAGAAGACTAGGTGACCGATTCCGAGAACACCTTCGAGACGTGGAAAGGAATGACAAGGACACATCGAAACCAGTCGCTAGACATTGTAATTTACCTAATCATTCTAAGCAACATATGGCAATCTGCGGTCTTTTATTACACTTAGGTAGCACGGAAAGCCGTAAAAATCTTGAACAAAAGCTCATCTTTCAAACCGGCAGTCTAAATCCCATAGTTATCAACGAACGCTTTTCATTCCACTGATCTATTCTTGTTTTTCTCGTTGCCATGTTCCCACCAAAAACGTAGCTCCATTTTCTTCCTCTAAAAGCACACACAACTCACAATTCCTCTATTCGCTCCGACGAAGGGCTAACGCTCGAAACTTCAGCTTTTGTAATCGTTACGGTGGCCAATTTACCATTTCGACTTTGTTGATATATCCAAATTATTGTGTTATATAAGTTGTGGATGATTTTCCTCCAATCAACGACCCTATTGCATCTTTGCTCCATTCTTTTTTTTTTGGAAGAGAATCATTTGAATAAAAAATGAACTTGATATGAAATGGACAAAAACACTTGACAAAGAGTTTTAGGATCCCGAAGCAGTGTGAATCAGAAAAATGGCAGAAACAAACATTGCATTGATACAACGTCGTACTCAGACAAGAAATCATCTAAACACATCCATCTTATCTATGTGTAATATCTGAAAACTACTATATGTAAAAAACGCGTTGATAACGGATGCACTAGTTCAATAGGAACCAAAGCTGCAAATTAAATGAATTTTTCCAAGGATACAAATTGCTCGTGCTTGGCATAGCTATATCGTTCCGGAGATGACTCAACAAGCATTTTGGAATAATAGCTATATATAATGATAGATTACTTAACGGGCCTTAATAACTGAGATACAACGAGCACCCTGATTGGTCAAAAACCTATCTTTTATTTTCACATGCAAAATCATTGAAAATGGAAGTTGTAGTAGGAAATTCCCATTAGTTTACCAGCGTGATAACGTTACTCGCCTCCGGGTCGTGATTCCCAAACTTTTCTGGTGTTCTTCCAACTTTTTGCGTGGGGGATTACGCTGGTAATCGATAGAAGTGAGGCCTATTCCTTAAAAAACTTTTGAATAATAATCACGATTTTTGATGCTTTAGGGGCCAACCATTTATCTTTTGAGGGGGGGTGAGTGATTTCTGGTCATCAAGAAATTTTTTTTCTAGCAATCTGCTGTGCAGGATATTTTTCTCCGATTTTTTGGTAC
This sequence comes from Stylophora pistillata, assembly GCF_964205215.1. Classification (NCBI taxonomy): domain Eukaryota; kingdom Metazoa; phylum Cnidaria; class Anthozoa; order Scleractinia; family Pocilloporidae; genus Stylophora; species Stylophora pistillata. The sequence goes on along the minus strand of NC_142527.1, from coordinate 12,823,070 downwards.
ATTTTTTCTGTTACATCTGGGCTGCATGCAATTTTTTTCTTCCAACAAGCTCTTGCAGAAAATTTCTTTTAAAAATCACCCACCCCCCCTCAAAAGTTAAATGATCGGCCCCCTAGTAGACTCTAGTCATACTAATTAACACGTAAACTGTCTTCATGAACACTTGACACACCCAAAAATCAATATGCATATTCTCCATAATGTTCTCCATATATTTCCTAATGTGCTGACAAGGAGAATTTTTATAACAATCAAGGACCTTTTAGTTGTTGGTCATCTCTTTTATTCAATGTGTGATTCGGGAGTGAAATTGTGGGATGAGTTATATGCCTGTCACTCTCAACGGTTAAAGGGGCTACGAATTTAACAAAAAAAAGCATTACAAACAACTTTAAAATTGAAATGAATGAATGTCAAATTAACATTTTAAAATGTATAAAAGATAGGCTGAACAAAGTGTGCAACATGCATGGTTGGTGACGTGATCAAAAATGAAATCGCAGAACAGTCAAAATGCAATTTGATTTCCAACCAGATCTCGATTCTCAAGGGTTGATCAAGCCGGCACTATTTAAAGTTGCGAGATAGGATCGATGCAAGATTATTTGGCAGCCGTATTTTGCACGAGTTGTCCGTTACACCCGATTGCCGCTGTCCTTTTCTCCTTCATAGAATTTCAGCGTGATAAAAAAGTTGGAACGTTTTGACATTGGGGAGAGTCATATTCCCCGAGAGATTAATAGCTAGTTTGTCTTCTTTGTGCGTCTATGCACATAAGGATTCGACCAGAGAATGCCAGATGATTTCTGTCGGTTGCCAATCGGTCAAGCTGCCCCCATGCTGCTCCCAACCTCTGTCCTTCATTTCCCTTTCTGTGGTTCTCCTCCAGGTTTCCTTGGGGCGACCTCTCTTTCGTCGGCCGTCGTGAGTCCATTGGAGGGCGACTGGGGGCAGGGCTGATGGTGCCATTTGAAGCACGTGATCCGCGAACCATTTCCATCTTTTCCCTAGACCTCCCGGTTGGTGGGTTCTGTACCAGTTCTTCTGTGCAGCTCATTGTTCGGGATGGTGGGAGGCCAAATGGTTCTCGTCATCTTCCAGGATTCAGCTCCATACAAAAGGGTACTTAGCACATTTCTCTTGAAGAGACGCACCTTTGTTCTCTGGCCGATGCTCTTGAACCTAAAGGTGCATCGAAGGGAGGCGAAAGCTTGGCTAACCTTTGAGAGCCGAGCTCCAATTTCCTCCTCTTCGTTACTGCTGTTTGACATCTTCGTTCCTAGGTAGGTAAAGTTATCAACATCCCCCACGGCTTGTCCATTCGGCATGATGATCTCGCTATTTCTATTTAATAATAATAATAATAATAATAATAATAATAATAAAAAAGCATTTATATAGCGCTAAGCTCGACTAGTTTTCCGTAGCGCTTTACAAAATTATACACTAATTAACATAGCAATTAGATTATAAAAAATCGTAAATTAAAAAGCGTCTTTGAACAAGTATGTTTTAAGTTTGTTTTATTTCTTGTTTGAACTAACCACGGGGCCTAAGCTAAGCGCTCTTCCTGAGTACAGCTACTGCAGATTCTAGTGCATGCGTCTTTGACTGCATGTCTTGGTGTCGGTGTGGCAGTAGAGCAATCTCTCATGCGAATTCTAGATCTTCCAAGCTGGAGATCATTGTCCATCTGATTCCTTGTCGTCGTTCGTTGGTGGTGACCATCAGTGTTGATATACCAAAAAGTCTTCTCCAATCTGAACTCTATAATCAAGTTATAATACTTTGTTTTTCTTCAGTCAATTTGCTTCCTTTATTACGATAATGCTTAAAAACATATTAAATTGATTCAAGATGCTACGCCTGTGAGGTATTTATAACTAAGTACAATGCCAAAAGGGTGCAAAAAAATTGTTTATCTTATTTTTGTTTTAATTTGTTTTGTTTTGTTTTTTAACCTATTGTATTTTACAATTCATTATACAACTTGGGCAGTCCTAGGCCCAATAAACAAAAATCAGCTAACTTTCTTCTAGTCCTGCAAGCTGCGATATTTTCTCAGTATCTATCCATTCTAAATTCCAAGCAGTTTAAAACTTTATGTATTGATTCCAAGAGGAGAATTTGCGAATTGCTATAAACTGTTTAGGATTTCTTTCATAGTCGTTTTTACTTAGATTTAACAAAATTTTTAATGTTGATTCAATGAAATGTTTAAGATGTTATTCGCAAAGTTAAAATATTTTGGTTATATCTATTAGATAAATGAAGGTGGGCCAAACGTATAATTCAAATTCTATTGCGCGGGTTTTGCACGAGAAGCATAACATTGTTCATTTATATTTTTAAACAAAATCAGATGCCTTTGTGCTTAAAGGTAACAGGCAGAGGTATTTTCATCATGCAGTGGGCGACGAACTCATTGAAATGTACCACCAGTTGACTTTTCCTTCACCTAAAGTGGCTTCTTAAATTTTCCAGAGAACAGATTTGCGTGACTAAAATAATTTTTCTTTAAATGCTGAATCCAATTTGGATCACTCGTACTCTTAGACATCTATAAATCAACATTCACTCGTTCTTTTTTAAAAAAGGGTAGTTAAACGAAATACAAGAAGGTGCGTGAAAAACCTAAATGTGGTGACCACCTTTGTATTGAAATACTACACTAGCAACACAATGTTTTCAACAGATCTATTCGTTCAGCTGTTTATTTTCTTTCAAGAAATTGTAGGTCCAGTGTAGATATGAAATATGCCATGAGGCTTTTTTAAGGATAGCTTAAACGTGTTTTTTAGAATCCAAATCCTTCAGTTTCCTCTCTAAAAGCGATGGATTTTTTAAAAATTTCCGCTCCTGGAAGATTAATAATTTGGGAAATGGAGGACAGTCTGTTTAAACTCCCTGAAACTTACCTCAAATTTAAAAAAAAAGAAATCGTTTTTATATAAGAAATATTACCTTCTTATAGCTTGCAGGTTGGTATTTAACAACGATGTAAAATGTTTTCAATCCACCCTTCAGCTTGCTCAAAGCTAGATTATTGGAACATCTTCCCTTGTTTTGGTTTTTATGTGAAAGTCTATTTGGTGGGGTGCTTTCGAGCAACGAATGAGAGTTTACCAAGAATGGGTGGTGTGAATTTTATAAAGCACCCTTTAGGGACAAGATAATAGGATTTGATTAACTCAAAACAGCAGCTGCGTCAAATCATTTCGCTTTCTATTTCGTATTTATGACTGAATGAAACAAGTCAAAATACAATGAATTTGAATATATGAAAATCATATGTGTGTACTACGGTTTCATGAAATGTAAGAAAGCGATCCTCGAAGTAATAAAGCCTACTTATGTAGTAGGACCTGAATTTTTTTTCCAGGCGTTATTTCCACTACTACGTAAGTAGTGGGAGAAGTATTGAGAAAAACTTGAATAAACTCTTGGACAGACCTAGTAGGGGGTTGACACTCCATGTAGTTTCGATATCTCTATGAGCTAAAACCACAAAAACCAAAATATGAATTTAATGTTTGTGCTTTTTTATGTGGCAAATTCAACGAAATTACTTTTCGAACCAAGTATTTTTCTCAAAAGACTCCAGCAGGGTTAAAATATCTTGCTATTTCGCAGGTAAACGATTGAACCTATGGAGAAGAATAGATTGTCTCGCGCGTAAAAAAGAGGATTTTCTTCAGAAAGAAAACTGTCTTTTTTTAGAATAGTTGGCCAACTTCCAACTTGAATAAGTACATACAGGAATTATAACATAGCGCGCGCATTTGCCCTATCTGATTATAATCGAGCCATCATGGTCAAAGTCCCCATGGAGGCACGGCCTTGCGTTAATTCGATGACCTGGGTACTGGTATGTTTCGGCAAGGTTCCCGTTTAGTTTAGCTTCAGTTAAACTTTCAGGATGCGGTTTTCGCTCCCTATAGATTGAGATAGACCTTTTGGAGCTCAAAATGAAAAGTGAATATGCTAAATAGGAAGCAATTCGGAAAACAATTGACGTTTAGCTTTTACAGGCGACGAAATTAGCTTTGGAGTTAAAGGTAGTTCGATTTCCAAACGCAACGCACATTATGGCTGGAAAATGAAAACCGAACTTGCCAACTTCAACTGAGGCTTTTGAAGTTTTGGACTCTTCTTTGGAACGGTAAATATAACTTGTAAGTGTCGATATGTCCTAAACGTATTGTCTTAAGGTGGAATTTGTCTTCATGTGGTACAACTTCAAGAATTTTCAACACAACGCGACGCAATTTTCTAGCCGTGAAGAACAACGATTCAAGCAAGAGTTACTAAAGGACTTTAGGTCCTTTAGCAACTCTTCTTGGCCATTTTTGCCTCTCATTTTATTCGTAGTTTTCTGCGTAGCAAGCGATTATTGGGTAGGCCCGACAAAATTGTAAATAACTCCTTTCTTGTGCACAAAATTTGAGTGCTATGTTATAGAACAGTTGTTTCATGCTTGTAACCTTGCGTATATCGAGGTATAGATACACTTTGGAAGTTTGAAGAGCACGAGAGAAGTAAAAGTTGTTCTCGGTTGCGCCGCGAGTAACTATTACGTTTCTCTCATCCTCTTTAAACTTTCCGCGTACATTCTTACCTGGATATACTCGGGGTAACCATGAATCAATTTTTGATTATTTGCATATACGCTGGAAGTTAATTAAACCATACACAGCGGTTTATTTTCTCCAAAAAAATATTATGCAATGACGAGTGGGTTTCCCTTCTACAAAGAATAACCATCAACATAGTTCACAAGTGCCGCTGTCAAGAGCACTCTGAGTTTACGTTTCGAATATTTCTACATGCTTTTATGATAGGTTTAATAGTTTACAAAAATATTCCGACTTAATCAAGGGGAACTCGTTCTTTCGTTTTTGCCCTTCTGGACTTAAGATAAACGCTTTTCTTTAGTGAATTCCAGATCTTCATCAGTGACGTATCCTGAAAATTATTCTTATTTAGTTTTGCTGAGAGCCTCTTCAATAACAATTGCAAATTCATATAAAGAGTGTTATTATTAGTTCAGTCTGCTACCAATATGATACATCAGCACACAGCATGTCGGTGTCAATAGAACTGAAACATGGTTGGAGTTTTAGCAAGCTTGACCTCAGTATTTCGTCAGTCGCAATCGTGATCGCAAAGAGTAAATTTCCACATGCTGTGCATCAATTTTCTCATTTTTTACATTCACTTCGCTGAGTTTATTGGAAACACTCATAATTTTTGTGCAACACTTGTTAGCAATAAAGCACCTTTAGATTCCAAGTTTACATATGCTTAGGCTCTAAAGTCTTTTTAACTGGAATGATAAAGCTGTAACTAATTTAAGCTTTCTTAAGTCTTGAATAGGAATTAGAGTGAGTATTTCCTTGCATCAAGACTTCTCGGCTTCTACTTATCCAAACACGACTTAGCGAAGATACTAAGATCGAGTTTCCGGCTTAACTTTCTTCTACCTTGTTATTGCTTTGTTGAAAATAGTATTTTACTTTTACCTCCTTTTTTTTTTGTAGGAGAGTGAGTGAAAGTTCAAGTCTTTTCCATTATTCTTTTAAAACAAGTTTGAAATGTTCCGTTCACGGGAAAATCTAACCTTCTATTCAGAGAGAGAAGTCTCAAATTGTAGTCTTATGAAGTGAGGCTGAGAAAGTTTTAAAGGAGACAATGCAATATTCCTTTTATTTTAAGTTAATTAAGAAAGTCTTTTATATTTACGCGAGACATCTCTGATTTACGCAGGAAGTCATACTCACTAAGTAAATTACTTGAACAAAAATAGATGTGGTGAATTAGAAGCTAAAAGTATCGCTTTCCTTTGCAATTAGATGTACCCCAAGCCTGCCATAAATTTTACATGACGTAGGCTTTTACTAAATTTTGATAATGTATCCTTTATGGAAGTTTATTTGTGCCAAATATTCGGGTTATCACCAGGTGGTTTTGGAGCACCCCTTAAGCGACTCCTAGGGAGACCCTTTGCAAGTTAGTATTTATCACGGGTTTATCACATTTCGAAAACAAAGATAGGATATTGTCTACAAGTCCATTGCTAAACAGATTTATCAAATGGTAGTTGAAAATGTTTTAAGAATTCAAACAAAAAGAAGCATTAGTCAATGATGTATTGAACGAAAATAATGGGTCTTCAAGCGCACCCATGAAGGAGGGATCGATCCAAAACGCACTTTTGAAAGTCAGTCCTAGCGCTTTTTGTTACAGGTGAAATGAATTTAAGGAGAATCTTTACTTTATATTGGAGAGAGTTTGGGTTGAACTATTTCTATTTTCAAAGGCGATTAATTTATGTACACTTCAATCGAGGGAAATTTTGTGATTTAAATTCACAAGCGTGATGCTTCATACGCAAAGCTTTCTTAAGGTTCTCAAACAATTTATGAATCAATCAGCCAACTTTATCTGCGCATCAAGAATAGCTACGTAGCTTTCTAAACAGGGTATTGTTAGGACGACATTATCTTTCATTCTGCTTTTCCGTCTCTTCCACAGATCATTTTGTTAAGCAAGGCTCGATAGCTTAATTCTTCTGTGCATAAAAATGAACGCAGTGCAGTGGCTGTGCAGAAATGCCAAGCTATTTGGTAACAAAGCAAAAGGACAGTAATGTGGACGAATTAAGCCGAATTCATGTAGCTTCAGCATTCACCGCCGACTCTTTAACGCCCTTTCTTGTACTTTTAAATAAAAATGATTGTACGCATTCAAATAAAATGATTGTTTGTGTTTGTGTTCTCTATTATCCTTATTTGTTTTATCTATTTACTTGTTCATTTTTTGAGCTGTTCGTTTTTCCATCCCAAATGCTTTCCTGCCTTAAATGTTACACATACCTAGTACCTCGAACTGACAGTAACAAAATGCCGAGTTTCGATTCCGCTTTAATCCCAAACTTAAAGTAACCAAACTCTTCGTATACCCAAAAAACCTCAACACACAGTTCTCGTGACAGCTGGTTTATTTATGACAGCCAAATCTCGAGAAGTAGATTTTTACCATTTCCATCTCGGACGTGCCCTAAGGTAGCTGTCGAACGTGTTGCTGTGCTGAGGTTACAAAAACACTTACTCGCTTCAAAATAGCGCATCTTGCTTTGACATTGATTGAGTGTTGAAAACACACTGAAATCTGTCCTGAAAGCAGTCACGAAAACAAGGCAGAGGATATGGAGAGCCCTGTCTAAACAAAGTTAGCTTGAACTGAGTATAGAGTTAGCAGGGACGACTGAAGAAAGCTGTAGAAAGAATTAAAAGGGCTTCCAATTGAACCGGAATGAAAATCGAGGTTGTTTTCACAAATTTAACGCGAAAAAAAAAATTCCTCTTCTTGAACGAGGGAATTAGAATTGAAGTAGCAATTTAATATTTTGATCCTAATCTCCCCACGTGATATTCCCGAGGGGAAAATTTACGACATCTATATGTTCTTATTTTCACCTACGTTTAAAATTCCTCGAAATTCCTTCGCAGCTTTACAACACAGTTTACACACAATAGACAGATTGTGGGTCACGTTCTTGTCAGCGAAACAATCTGAAAAGTCAACAATTATTTCCGCTCCGTTGGTACGCGGATTTCCTTTTCAACCGGGGTTTGACTTTCCACGATTATATCTCCCGCATCAAGAAAAAAAAAAAAGAAAAGACGGCCAACGTGATGCATATCTTACAGTGTCCGCAAGTCTAAATTGCGGCCGAAAAGTAAGAATTATTTCTGCGTCAAAAATGTTAGGGTTATTCTTGTATTTGAGAGGGTCAAAAGAATGTCGATCACCAGAACCCCATACCATTCCTAAATCGTATATAAATTTTTTTTTTTAATTTGCTTCTATGGAAATGAAGGATATGAGTGATTAAAATAAGCTAGTGTGATTACCGTTAAATTCACAGCAGAGGTTTTTTTTTTTTTAAAAAAAAGATGCAACTGTATTTTTTTTTAATGATCTCTTAAAAGTCCATGTCCTGTTGTCGATTAAAATGATTTTTATCCCCTTATAACAATATATAACTATGCAATATACTGTCAAGTCGCAGCTCAGTACCGGAAAATACCCCCTCCGTAAAAGTTAGATTATATTTCTCAAGGTTAAAAAAAAAAAAAATTCTCAAATTCCCATGAACTTTCTGAAAGCTTCCTGAGAGATAAAATCGAATGACGCAAAATCTGTTTGGGCAACGCTGATGAGGCTTACGAAGTTGTGAAATTGTCTTTGGCTTTTGTAGGTGTAAGTCCATCCAGCTTGCAGTGATCAATTTATAAGAAATATTAACGCCAGCTCTTAGTACACTTTGAGAGCCTACTCTGAAATTAGGCCCTTTGATGATTAAGACCCAGAGAATTTACTGGAAGAAACTCGATCCTTAAATATCCAAAGCCGATTTTAATGCAAGTGTACGTCTCAGAAAGCTCCGTATAGCTGGACTGAGGTGTTCCAGTGCCATTGAACAGTTTTGCTGAGCAAACATAGAGCTCCACTTTCGGTGAAATATGGGTAAGTTTTTGGTGGTCTATAAATCTCTTTATTCACTCACTTCAAGTGATTTCCAGTGACCGTTTTTCAAAATAATTCAATCTGTAATTTTAAGTATTCCTTGCCACTTTTGACTTTTTTAACCAAACTTTTGAAGTTTGTTTTACACACAGATTTTTGAAAGGAAAACAACTTTTACAGACTTGGTCGAATCGCTGATGACATTAAGATAAACATTACTTAAGTGTTTGGCAATAACAGACAGTTTATCAACCACACGACTCAGTAAATTGAAACCTTGAGCCAGACCCTATAATTTTTATTTTGCCCTCGCGCTTAACTAATGTTTTAACAGCTTTCTTGAAGTTTTCTCAGTAGGTATTAGAATGTCCGGATGTATTCAGTAATATAAGCGATTTATCTCCTCGCTTCTTAAGGAGTCGAGACGTTATGATGAACGATGGAAATTCAAGCAAATTTAATTTTTGAAGTGTTGAACTTGAAAATGGTTCAATTCTCTGCAGTGCTGCATTAAAGAAACCGCAGAATTGAAGCAAGGAAGCGAAAGGGAAATGATTATAGCAAAAAGGCGTAAAACTATACGCCGCAACAAGCTGTTCGCCAACAGATTATAAGTGAGCCGCAGCTGTGAATATAATGAACTGTTGAATCCCCATTCGGTCGTGAGCAGAGCTTCTCAGCCACACACGCGTGACTCCGCGCGCGCAATAAACATTTCAATTATGCTCTGATGAGCGGCTTCTCGCTTGCAGAAGACAAAGAGAATAATGGTGAAAAGGTGGATGAGGAAAAGCCGAAGGAACTGAAAATCTGTGCGCAGTGTAACAAAAAGATCGAGGGGAAGTTTTTGCTGCGAGCCTTAGACCAGTTCTGGCACGAAGAGTGTTTGAAGTGTTCCTATTGCAATACTCAGCTGTCTGACTTGAGCTTTAAGTTTTACATCAAAGGAGATCAAATACTTTGTAAACGAGACTACATCAGGTAAGAATTTTTCTTTTTATAGCAACACAGAGAGTCTTTTATTGATACTACAAGCCGGATGGTTGAGGGTAAACCCGTCAGTCGAGTCCGATCCAAAGTAAAACGAGTGGGTTTGTAAAACTTCCTGTAATGCTGAAGCAGCACGGACTAGATGACTCATTTAATACATTGTAGCATCAATAAAGGGTTGCATCTTCGATGAGATATCTTACTTTGCTCTGTCACTAGGATCAGAAGTTTAAAAATGGCGTACTATCGATGAAGCAAAACTCTTTCCTGTAGGGATATATAACATCAATATCTTTTATTATATTTCCCGAAAGCAATATTCCTATGACGTTTTATTCTATAGTCTATGGTATTAATAATTCATAATGTTTATGCTCAGATCACGAACACATGATTTAACATGAAACATATCGTGGCGTTATGTTTTGTCTTGGGAATCTTTCATTTCCGTGCATTGTGATAAATCGTCTTGCGAAACTGTATTCCATATTAACAGGATTAAAGGATTTCGAGGTTCATACAACTTTCAAGAACCCCTAAAACCTGTTAACATAAATTAATGAAATTCATCTTTATCCGGCACTATCCGTCAAGATGATCATTAATCCTGACGCAGTCGTCCCTATGGTATAAATTCTGACTTATTTTCGTTTGGTTTTAAGGAAAACGTAAGATAACCCACCAAAAAATACCTTAACAAGGCAAGCTGGATGTTTATTCGCGCGCTGACAATTGAAATTAGCGGCGACGTCAGCGCGACATTATGTCCTCTCCTCAGAGAAATGTGACGACTGAATAATTTATGGTTTTAGCTGTTAGATTTGAAGAAATATGAAATACAGATTTCTTGTGGGAGGATATGCGGTTTCAAACACAATCACGGAATATTTTATGTTATAGTTCTTCAATTTAAAGGTATGTTTCTTCATAAAATTCAGGATATATAACATGAAAAAGGGACTTAGATTATCTTGATGTAAAAAATTCCCCCAAAATTGTTGATTTTCCACAGCAAGTCTAGTCTCGTTAAGTTCAGCTAGATTTAAGACATTTTCAGGAACTGTGGTTTCCTGCCACAAATGAACTCCTTGTCAAACTTCTGAAAAGTTCAATGCTAAATAGATACATTGTCAACAAAACCAGAAAGCCTAAAATCGAAACAGAAACGGGGACTGGACGAGACTGAGTAACGATTGAAAACCGCCACAACCTACGGCAAAATTGACCACATCTGAAGGATATACTCGATATAATTACATTTCTTTGTTTCAATCAAGGCAAAAGGCAGCTGAAATCGTAAAACCATGTTCTTTAGCTTAGTCATCGTGTGTATGCATGTATCCAAATACATGAACAGCTTCTTTGTGACCAGCTGCGCGTTGTCCGCTTAGAAAGGAGGTTTGGTAAACCTGTAAAACAAGGGAGAAAGTACTTTAAAGGCGCGCAAGATTTATTGTGTGACTGGTGGCTGGTATAAAGAGCTAAGAGCCTCATTCGGGGCCTTTCTGAGTGTTCAAGCAAACTCTTCTAGCATCGCGTTCAAAGTCCCTGTCACAAAGTTGTGATGTTTGCAGTCTGGTCTTTTATCGGAGATGGATTCCCAACCGCACGTTCACAAGTTATACATGATGTATACTGCAACAAATTGTCAAATACTTAAGAAAAATGACTTCAGTGTTTCTCGTCGGGAATGATGCTGTGTCGTACAAGTATCCACGAATTATTCCCCACGAGTATCCGACAATGTTTCATTTATGATTTGCAATCAATTTGTTTTTCTTTTCGTGGCATGGCTTGTTCCTTGTTCCTTGTTCCTTGTTTTTCTTCCCTGTAAATTACTCTTTTGAAATTATCGTTCATAAACAAAAACTCTTAAAAATCTTAACTAAAAAACTGAACAACTCAAAGCTGAAACCGAGACCTTTAAAAGTGGTGCTACATATAGAGTCGAGGAATGAGTTATCGTTTCCCGTGCCTTGAGAACTTCTCGGTTTGAAACTGTTTCTTAATCACTTCACGCGAATTTTTGCTCTGTGTATTCTCGAGTTGCTCGAACAAATACAACCAATTCAATATAGCTTCTAATGCCTAGGTTCCCTGTTACATTCGCATCTTCGTCTCAACCTACACCTCACCGAGCAAGCTGACGAACCAGATCAGTCAATTTTTGTATCCATGCGTTACCTTTTTTCAAGCGTTTTTCTTCAGTTTCTAAATGCCCCAAGAATGATTTATGCTATTAAACTAGGAACTGAAGGATCTGGGAGCCGTTGTTCTTTTATCTAAAGAGCAATATTCTATTTATGATTGGACCCGACGATTTCACAGGGTAGTTCTGACTTTGGATAGGCAATTTCAGTTTGCATACTATCCGGTGTGGAAAGAGTGAAAAGAACCTTTTTTAACTACGTAATAAAAATTTAGCACTTGGGAAACTCAACTGACACAAGTTCAAACTATTTCGTGGCTATCGTGCAGTTTCGTGGTTTCATTGAATAAACAGCGAAGTCCTCACCAATTACGTTTTAAAGAGAACAATTTAAGCAACTTCCGTTCCTTTAATTCAATCGGGACTTCAACAAAATTCTGACAGCAACAGCAATGAGTACTTAATAAAATATCACTGAGTTTACATTTCATACCGGGAGAGATCTTGCAGCATCAGAACCCTTTAATACATCAAGCTACCGACGAAATTGTTGGCAGAATTTAAATGAATTTTCCGCCAATGGTTTCGTAGGTGTCGCCGTAGCGACGTCCTAAATCTCCTAATAGCGATTACGGAACCGCACATCAATAAAACCCCAGATGAACACACGCTCATTTCCTGAAATTCCATGTTCATGTTATATATTTCTGTGTCAAAGAATTGCTTGAATAGCTAATACTGAGTGATCCATGGCTACAATGTCAGAGATGTGTGTTTTTTTAGGTTCATCATTTGAAAGTTCGCGTCCTACAACTGAATGTTGACGGTTGAGACTCAGCAACCTTTATTAGAATTGGAAGTAAAAAAATTGGTTTGGTGACCCAAAATTTTTCTTTTTTTTTTTTTTTCAAAAAAAAAGAGCACTTCGCGTTCTTCACCTTAACTCGGCTCAATGGTCAACGCACAAATCATTTGCAGTCTGATAAAATACTTGAAAACATCTCTACATGTTAATCCTAGAATCTTTTTAATCTTGTTTCGAGCAGACAGAGTCGGGTTGGGTTCAGTCGGTACTCAATATCGGCCCTTTGATGGACAGCTAGTCTCAGTGTTTCATCGCAACGAGTTTTGTACCCTAAGGAAAGTGAAAATCTGAGAGAAACGGACAAAATGAAAAACTAACAAAAAACGAGTTACAATGATATCAGCTTTTAGAGTGCTCTCTGAACTTTTCGAGTGCGGAATACTGCAATGATATACAGATGAATGCGCGAAACAATTGTTCTAAGCAAGGCAATAATTAATACTACAGGAAGAGCTGGCAAATCTCATTCTCCCTTAGCTGGTTTGCCGTAGTCTAGGTTTTCCTTTATCTTATGGAATGGTTTAATTTAGTTGTAATATCTAATTGCCCGAAATTTGAAACAATAATGATATGGCGTATGTTCTTTGGCGACTTCAAGGTTAACTATCAGGAGATAACTTCTACGAAAGTGGATAATAACAGGGCAAAAGGGAAAAAAAAACTTAAGTCGAAGGCCTTATTAACCGATTAAAAAAATCGCCATTGTACACATTGTAAGCTTTGTCATGCCAATTAGCCGGTTTTTGTTTCATATCAATCATGCGGTTAAGCCTTGACCTTGAGCATAGCGATTTATTTTCCCTTTATTACTTTGGTGGAGAGTACTTTATCGAAAACCAAAATATCTGAAACAGTAATTGCTATTTCAAGGCTACGGCGAACACGTAATCGGTAATATGAAATTGATTCATCTTTCTTTCTTTCTTTCTTTCTTTATCTTTTTTTTTAGATGGGGAGGCTGGGCCGGGGGGGCTGGGTTAGGAAACAATTCTCATTTTAACAAGAAAGTTCTAGCTCTTAGCTTTCTATTTTACCAAATATAATCATGATGGTCATACAACATCGCTCTCTTGTTTTCGTTTTTTTAGACTGTTTGGAGCCACAGGAATTTGCTCTCGATGCTTGAAAATCATTCCACCGCTTGAGATGGTAATGCGGGCGCGTGAACACGTGTATCACTTGGACTGCTTCGCTTGTCACGTGTGTCGATACAGATTCTGTGTTGGAGACCGATTCTACCTTTATTACAACACAATCCGCTGTCAAGATCATTATTATGGCGACAGGGGCTACTTCTACCAGACTCCTTTCTTTTGGTGACTCGATCCTACGCGAGGGGATGACAGTTTCTCTTGTCAACTCCTCTCTGTAAGCTCTCTCTCATTTCAGCATGACCGTCGCAAAGGACAAGGAAACGAGTCTGACTTTTGGTTTGCCTTTCAAAACGTTTTTCTCACTAAGATTTGTTTTTCTCACTAAGATTGTAAATCCATGAATGCATTCACAATTACATGAAAAGATTTTAAGACTTGTACTTTGTTTTGCAAATTTCTACTTTTGCTCGGACATTGTTTTTTGTTTATTGCAATATTTCGTGCTGATAGCTTTAGAATGAAATGAGATAAAAGTTGTATTTTCGAGTAACAAGAGAATGTGCATTACGGAAGATTATGACGGTGTAAAAATAAATCTTAAAGATTCAAATATCCATTTACTTGAAGTGGAAATAAACGTTTGCTGCATTGCTCCATCTACTCGTAGCTCACTATTTTCATTACCCTCAGAAAGCTTAGCACAGTCTTGCTTTCCATTTTTTTTTTTCGAGAGCCTTTTAACAATAGAGCCTTGCAACTTATTCTTGTTCTTCAGGCCTCTTGGTTTTCCCAGGAGAATAAATAGAAAGCGAAGACCCGAATAGTTACTCCTGGAAAATATATTTTATTGAGTTTCTGACCTTCTGTGGACACACACCGTTCGCGGTAGACCCACACTAAAACTTGTGGAGCGTTTTGGGAACGGGTGGGCCCGCGAACTTTACAAGAAATCAATTTACGAGCGATCCTATACGAGTGAACCTTCTATCGAGAAATATCAAGCGAAACGAGCTATCTTGTATTATGTTTACATGTAAACACAACCGTGTATTTAGACGCGATCGACAACCCAGTAGAATACCAGAAGCTACTCTGAAACGTCTTAGAAGAAAGGGCAGAAAACTGAAGGAATTTGTTAATGAGCATAATCGTCCTAGCATACCGAAGTCCTCTTGGCTACGTCGTTGTGTGAAGGTTAGAAGAGTTACAAAGAATGTTTGTAAAGCTTTATACGAAGAGGGTAAGATTAAATAAAGTTACACGACATGAGAAAAAGTATTTGTTGAATCGTTCTGTTAGGGCATATCAAAGGATGATTAAATTGAAATATATATATATAGAGCAAGTCAGTATTTATCTATGTTTTCTTGTAAAAGACCCATGTGTCGTTATAAGAGTCAGACACACGTATCAAACTATTGTAAATTTCAATTTTTTATAGTTGCAGTGATTTCAGAGATTTTTCTATGGTTGGGTTTCAGGTGACGTCACAAGCTTTGCTGAAGTTAGTGTCCGCCATGTTGGTGTCCCTCGGGTGTCAAATTTATGAATAATTAGTCGATTTCTATAGTGAAGCCCTCTCTCTTATCGCCGTGTTATTTCGCCAACTACATGAATATCCAGGAAGAAAAAAGCGATAAAAGTATCTGGCATTCATCTTAAGGTATCCCAGTGCTCTTTGAGTATGCCGAAAGCTTAGAGAGCTGGAAGGAAAGATGTTTGCAAAAGATCTCGGTCATTGGGGTTGACCCTGCAAGCATACCAGCCGAGAAGTTCAGTCCAAAATGCTTGCCTCCTGTGGAAGCGTCGGACTTGCTCAGTTACCTCGTTCTTGAGACCAGCTTCTACACCAAGAAGCAGTTCAAGGCGTTCAAGAGTCTAGAGGCGTTTAATCAAATGGTGTCGGGATTTGTAACCTCAGTTGTAGGCAAAGTAATCGCCGGCAAGTATGCCGTGAGAGCACGAGTTTGGCATTCACAGCATATGAACAAACCTTTAGTGAACATTTGGGTCATTTCCGAAAACGATGGGACTATTTTGTCAGCCCATTGCTTGGGATGCAAGGCTGGACTGGCTGAGTCATGCTCAAATATCGCGAGTGTTTTATTTATGTTAGAGGCAACTACTAGAATTCATGGCAAGGTCGCTGGGTGTCACGAAAACTCAGACACCGAAAACTCAGGTCCCTCGAAGTGTTCTCCAACCTTCCGAAGTGCTCCATAATTCGATAGTGCATAGCATAAAGCATGAACCAATTTTTTTATAATATAACCGGTGGAATAATGCAACAAATCCGACGCGAAAGACGAACAACAATATCAAGAGTGATTCTTCAGTGAGGCGAATCGTGACGGCGCTGATGCCGAGTCTTCTTTCGCGTTGTTTTTCTCTTTCTGCCTCATTTAAGAACTCTAGCCCAAGGGTGGCAAAATTGTCTTCGTTTTGGTACTGGTGGGCCGAGTCTCTGTTTGTATCCATTATGATCGCGAACTAATTAAGAATTTTAACAGAGCGACAACAAGGATCTGTGCGACGAAATACAAAAAGGTAAACAAACGTCCCTTTCGGCTCGTCAAAATCACGCCACATTTTAATACTTTGGTGTTGGAGCGAGCGCATTTGATCCCGTTAACTGTGAATGAAAAGTTCAAAATTAACGGGAAAAATGGAGGAAATCTAAGCTAAATGAAGTCTTGTGTCACTCTAAAATGTTTTAATACTCAACCATTGGACGATTTTGCGAAACGTGCAACTTGCGGCCTTGCTTTTGCTGCTTCAGTTGGATGAAGACCCAAAAGGTCAAAATACACGAGGGATTACCAGGAGTGATCATGAGTCGAGTTTATCTCTTGAATTTTCGCGGAGTCTGAGTTTTCGGGGTCTGAGGTCTGAGGTCTGAGTTTTCGGGGTGTGAGTTTTCGTGACACCCCAAGCTTACTTGCACTCGGGTAAAATGCTCATGGATTTTGCCGACATAGGTCAATGAAGTGCCGTATGCGAGGGCTAAAGACATCGATTTCTCATCGGCTAAGAAGCTCAAAGAAAAGCTCGACCAAAAAATCGAGGATCTACAACAGCCGCAAGCCTCGAACAATACAACAACTTCTAGATCCTCCTGTTCTTCCCCTTGATTTGTGATGATCTTAGGTATAGCGCATTAGATCATATATATAATGAATTTTGCGCTATAGAAATAATAGAATTATTAAATTATCATACGAAAAAATCCTTAGTCTTTATGCTTTCCACTTTTGCTCGAACAGCCAACAATAATGCATAAAACCATCCCTTCTTTCTCACATGAACTCTTCGTTAGATACGGTTTGTTTACGCTCGAGGGACACCAAGATGGCGGATAGTAACGTTGCTAAGGTATTGGTCACGTGGGTGAAACCCAAGGATTAAAAACAATACGAACTACTGAACAGTAATATTGCTACAATCTACTGATTTCTGACAACTCCCCTTGGGTGAACATTTGGCAACAAACTATAACTCGGTACCAATAATAGATAAAAAATTCCCTTGTTCTTGCAGTTAAAGACAAATACATTACCTACTCAGGGTTCGTAAAAGCCTTGAAAGTCCTTGAAGATGCTCAAATTTAAGAATAGAAATTCAAGGCCTTGAAAGTACTTGAATTTGATGACTAGGGCTTGATTTTTGCAATGCTTTTTCTTTGGCAATTTTAAAGTTGAAAATTACAGTACTTTCATGGAAAAGCTGAGAAATAATATCAAATAATTTTAAAATTGCCTACGCAAACCTTTCCAAAAGTGGTCCTTCAATTTTCTACAACTTGGCCTTCAAAATCTTTGAAAAGTCCTTGAATTTCAACCTTTGGCATCTGTAGGAACCTGCTCCTATATAATAATATATTACTTTGATTGTTGTCTATTACCATAACAACATTTATTACACTCCAGCAGACAAAAATAAGCAGAAGTAGACTTATTCATAACCGGCAAAGACAAAATTGGGTGACGACAGTAACGATGGCAATATGGCAGTCCCCTAAAGATAACTCCAGATGTACGATATTGAAAGCCCGATTTCACGCAGCTATGTGTCTAGTTTTTAAAAAATGATAAACCATTAATATTGCCCACATGAATACTTGCTTCTGAGGGACCAGTTAATATTTATCGTGACCTGACAGATTTCGGTGTGAACCCGGGACTTTCTTCGTAACCTAAAAAACCTCAGGGTTATGTTAGTATGCAAATCAATGATTTAAGACAAAGAGAACATGGTAGTGTGAACACAAGAAATTAGCAATAAGCAGATGATCAAAGGTCGTCAGAACCAGCAGTCTGTATTGTAACATTTAATCCTGACAGCCTTCTTTGTTGGCATTTTATAGCAAACACACATAAGAGGAATGAGCAAGATGATGTGGCTGTTTTCAAACACTTATCATAACTTCGCAATAACTTTTCTGTAAAAAATGCAGGTTTGAGGTTTATTTATTTTTGCCTCACAAACTACCAGTCTCCTTAATTTTCCATATAGAAACTAGCTGTTGCAGAGTTATGGTTCAAACGAAAGTCAAGAGGCTTTCATAATTCAATTTTCCAGCGTTCTTTCTCGTTCAGGTTCTGAAAAAAGCCTCTCTTCCAAAAGGTAATGGATCACACGATACTGTAATAAAAAGATGACAAAATTTATTGCACCAAAGATTCAAAGGGCTGAACTACAAATACTTGATTAAGACCAGATCCCAGAGAGGTCATTGGAATCATCACGTTAAAGCTGATTGAAAAAGATGAAAAAACAGAGGGGCTACAATAGTCCAAAGCTCTCCAGCCTGAGATTGCGAGTTTCTGCAGGACCAGAAGAGAAATAACTTTACAACCGGAACTCACATATAAGCCATGTCGTTGAATACGCTTGTGATGTCATAGTAATCAGCCTCGCAAAGCACTACGTGAAAGTGGAGGAAAAACTTATCGCCGACGCAGAATCTGTATTGGCAGATGTGACACGCAAAGCAATCAAGGTGATACGTGTGCTCGCGGGCCCGCATCACCATTTCCAGCGGTAATATTGTTTTGGAGCAGTGTGCGCATTGTCCAGTGGCACCAAATAACCTGGAATGAAAATAAAGACAACTGGGTAAGGATAGCATTAAAAGGACTGAGGATAAAACCAAGTAAACGTCTAAGGAGAAAATCAATAAGGTAAAATATAGGGGTTGACTTTTAAAGCCTGGGACGCGTGTTACAATTTTGACTCTTATAAAATGCGGGCTAAATTTCAATCATGTTGCTTTGGTTTTATGATGACCAGGTGCAAATTGTGTTATCCAGAGAACAGTTTTGTTAAGCGGGCGATCGCAAATGGCAAAAGACGTTTTTTATCAGCTTCTGAAAGGACAACCCTCACCCGGACTATCAGACTACAGGATCAAAGGTCCGATCTAGACCAGCCTCCTTCGCAGACGTTCTTTGGGTTCGTCACGCAAGATTGCGTGACGAGCCCAGTCTGCGTAGGAGGCTGGACTAGACTGCCTGGTGAAGAAAGCAGTGAATGCACGATTACTCTGCAGCCAATGAATTATTGCTCATGTTGCGAATTTCAAGTTTAGTTTAGTTTTGTGTCCCCTGACCTCATGAAGTCTCATTGCTTGCTGTTTGCATGCCAAAGCAAAACTGTGTAAAACCTTTCCAAATTACGAGACCGACTTATTAACAGAAGTTTCTCGGAAAAAGCTTGTGAAATTTTCAGAGCAAACAACGCCACCATGTACAACAACAAATTCATTTAAACTGAGGTGAAAAGCAGCCTTAAGAAATCTAATCCTGAAAACTCTTCGCTAAAATATTCAGATAAGGCCGTCGCTATCATCAGTGTCTCTGATCATGACCAAGCTGGCCAGGCTCCAAAGTCAATAATCCTGTGCTGAAACGCTCACAAATTGAATTGAGGAACGCCCCTCGACTGCCCAAAGATTCATGATATGGAAAAGTTCGGCTGCAATCTTATACAATAACAAATATACTTCTTGTTATGCTAGACATGTTCAGATCCTTATCAGCTCAAGTTACCACGTGCGCTATTTTCATGTAAAACTCCCTCTCTGGGGGATTGGTCATTATTTATCCCCTGGGGTGGGGGTTGAAGGATTTTTGTGGGGTGATCACATGGTTTCTAAGAGCAGCGCAGGGGGGTCAGTCATCGTCAACATAGTATAAAGGGGGACTATTGACTGCCAATTAGCGTTCGAGGGAGGATCAGGTGAAGTATATCGCGACACAAACAAAATCCCCTAATACCGTCATCCCCAGCAATAATTAATGACAAAAGAAGAAAATTCATATTCGCTTGATAATGACCGTTCCCCAAGTACTGAGAAAATAGTCAAGTACTCGATGACTTTTTTTTTTTTTTTTTTTTTTACCACAATTGGCTGTAATGTCGCAATTTGATCGGCCAATTTGCCGTTGTCGATAAGAGAACAGACAACGCTGTTCGCATCAACGTGTCACGCAGTGGTCACGCCCTGAAAGAATCGTTTTATTTGACTTCGATATTGTGGTAAAAACAAAAAAAAAACAAATCGATGGATGTTTAGCGTGGTCTGTACTCTTACTGGCAACGATATTCGTCATCTCAGTGGTCAAAATTTGTTGCGAACTCACTCGGCTGAGCCTCCGGAGGTCACAACGTTTTGACCGCTGCAATGACGACTATCGCTGTCGATAAGAGTACAGACCACGCCAAACCACTCTGGATTTGGTAAATTTGTATCCGACATCTGAATGAAGTTCATCAGTCGCTAGGAAGTATCACCAAAGCAGCAGTAAAAATTTTTAAAACCAGTCAAATTAAATCATTATGTAACAGCGCTAAAGAAGGTTATCACCAGACTTTCTGCTAAAATAAAAAAGGCCTTGTCTGCAGGAGCTTATAGGTTACATAAACACCGCGACGTGATAAGTTTAACGCAAATAAAGGAAGAGATAAATAAAACTCATTATACGTTCAAATATATCTACGTGCCAAGGTCAATCAATAGCGCTGCGCGCCAGGTCTAAAAATAGATATGCCATCTTTGGACCCCCCGCTGGTTTAGGACAAACACTCGGAGTCTTTACAAGGACTTGTATGTGAAACGTGTCAGAAGCAAGACTATTTTCGCTCAAAAAATGCTCTAACTTTCCAAAATGGTTGCAACTAGGCATTGCTGTTGGGTACATGTAAAAATGACTCAAGATATCCAGAAAGATTGCCAGATTCGCTTAATCCGCCTAAAGAAATGCTTAAAAACGGTCGGAAAGCCTTCATCGACCGTTCCCAAAGCCGAAGCATGCATGACTTGGAACTTTGTCAACGCCGGATAAATGCGTGTTCTAGAAAGAATTTCCCAGTTGATAGTGTTAACTACAATACTTATATTTGTGCTGTACACTGAAGTCCTTGACAAAAGCCTTTTCAAACCGCTTGTTTGGAAACGTTACATAGACGATGATCTTCTCGCTATGGAGTACAAACAAAGCAATTGCAACAATAGAACGTTTCATTGAAAAAGCAAACAATCGTCATCCAACAATGAAATTTACGGCTGAAATTTCCGATAAGGAAACAACATTCCTGGACACCTACATCTATAATTATAAAGGCGAACGATTCGAAAAGGACGCAATCCTTGATGTGCGTACTCATTTTAAACAAACTGAGACATTTCAGTATACACACTAAAGTTCCCGTCACCCACAAGGAGTTAAGAAAGGCTTAATAAAAGGAGAGGCCCTTAGACTTCTCAGAGCAAACTCCTCTCAAACAATATTCGAAGAGAAGATTGCAAATTTCAAAGCGCATTTGCGAAAGAGAGGCTACCCAGAGGCCCTCATTAAGCTCTTCAACAGAAACCGAAGACGAACCAACGAATCTTGCCTTTTATTACACAATACCAACCATCAGTGCCAAACCTAAAGCAAATTCTCATGAGACACTGGCATTTAATAGAAACAACCAGTACTGAGTGAACTATACAAAAATTCGCCACTCGTGTCTTAAAAATTAGGGCGATCGCTCAAAGACATACTCGTGAGGGCCAAACTTTGAATAGGCATTGAACTGTTAGATCCTTAAGTTTCACGCGATCGACTTTACTTTCCTTTAGTATCCTCGCCTGAAGCCATTTCCCATCATCTATACTTGAATCAACTACATAATGTTTTCCCGACTTGAGGCAGTTACGAACACGAGCGATGAGGTCTGCTCATTTTCCGCTCAATTTCAAGCCTCTACACTTTAACCAACGCTTCAATTGTGTGTTTGTATGGTTCTCTTGGTCTTGCTCGAACTTTGAGCCAGGAACACCGTCGTTTTGATTTAAAATACGAGCTTTAGAGGCGTTTGAACTAGAGATGGGCGCATCATCGCCCATATTCATTTACTCGAGAAGCCTGTTTGTTTGTCCTAATCGCTCTAGGGAGTCAAAATTTCGTGACGTCACAAACGCGCAGCGCCATTGAGAAACGCCGTGTGTGGTTGTAATCTCGAAGTTATTTTTAAAATCTGGCGAAAACTTCTTGCAATTTACCACAGCCGGTTATTGATAACCCATACTGCTTTTACTCAGTTTCATTTTTATGGAAGTTATGCGTCGCATCACATAAACATCGATCAAAAAAAAAAATTAAATTTTTTCCTTTAAATCGTTAAGACATGAGTCACAATTTTCTAGTTCTGATACGTTATTTTGGGTAAGAATTCTAACTTTGAAAAGGAACCAATCTGTTGATTGATGTACCGGGGTTGGGGTGTTATAAAGAGTAAGGTGAGAAAACTTTCCCCACGAGAATAGTTTCGCTTAAAAACAATAAAAAGGAAACATGTTATGTCTTATAAATACACTGGCAACGGTCCTCAGCTGGTCACAGGCAAGAGGTGGCTGTCTTGGATCAATTCACGCGGGCTTAGTGGAATAATCGTTTGGATCCGATTATGTTGTTTGCGATGCCTGCGTGTAAAACTGAAGACAGATTTATGCTCCCAGACAAAAGCCGCTTATGGTAAATTTAATTTGTAATAGAGGGTGACAGAAGGTCGAATGGTAGCAGGGATATAATTTACTCATGAAGGCTTAGGCTTGAAAGTGGACATTTAAGCCTGAAGAAATGAGTTAACGAACTTTTTTATAGCTGCGGAATGAAACATGAATGCACAATTGATATCAGCGTTCTAAAGCATCTTTTGAATTCATTAGTGTCAGTGAATAAGGAAAAATATGAGTTAAGCTCTCACTCCCAGCTTGATCTGAATAAGAACACTCACAAACTGTTCATCCTGTTAAGGTCGTTGATTAATTACTGTAGTTGCTAATAAGCTGTGTCTGCGTTTCAAGAAGAGGGACTGACATACCACTCCTCGCGATACTCACAAGACAGTCTATTTGCAATTTTTACCTTCAAAAAAAATAAATAGAACACATACCAGATATGATGTACTAAGAATCTCTCGACTAAAACTCTCCCCTGAAAAATTCCTATCATTTATTTTATAAAAAATATATATATCAAAAAGAGAGAAACAAAATACAGCAAATTAACTCTACCAAAAAAAGCTGCGGGTGCTTGCTTGAAAATTTCCGGTACTTCTAACGGCTAATAAACTGTGGGAATTTACGGTTAAAGACTCACTTACTGGCCAATCACCAACAAGGTTCAAACTTTTTGCACGAAACAAAGTTTAGCTTGGTGCCTCATTTAGGAAATAACAGTTATTAGTAACTTTAGGCGGTCGATCAATGAAATCATGCAGAATTGGATAGTGCAGCTCTTTGTGATGGAGCACAGCGTGTAGTGGGTACTCAACCAGACATAACAATACATTTGAGAACTAAAGAATTTTCACTCAGCATTCATCATGGAAGAATCTTTACAGCCGGCTTAAAAAAATGGTCAAAAGCGTTTAGTAATGCGTACCATACTTCTTATATAAATATAAATAGAAAAATGGAACATTCTTTAAGTTCTTAACTAGTTTTGTAATACGTTGCCGTTTTTGGTCTTAATTTATAAACTGATTGATTTGGCTGTTAGCCAGTTTTCATTCAGAAAGGTTTATAACGGGTTGATCAGGAAATTCAATTCTGCGGAATTACCGGAGTAACTGATCTGGGTCAAGGTTATGACCATCCAAAGGAATTAAAACTATAAAGCGAAAATCTGAAAATTCTACGAACTAATCCTGATGTTTTTCTATCTTCATCATTATTTCGCAGCAATGGAATTTTTTAGATCACAAAGAAAACGTTATATCTTATTCTCAGTCTTCTGAGCCGTAAATTTCCAACAGAAGAACTGAACAACTTTGAAATCTGGGAAAATCTTGATTCTCACGTACTTAAGATTCGTGATATATTTTTTCTTATACGATCAAATGGATGGATACACAGATTATTTTTTCTGTACTCAGAATACCCATGCTTTACCTGATGTAGTCTCGTTTACAAAGTGTTAAGTCTTCTTTGAGGTAAAACTTGAAACCCAAGTCCGCCAGCTTTATGTTGCAGTAGGAACACTTCAAACACTGTTCGTGCCAAAACTGGTCCAAAGCTCGCAGCAAAAACTTCTCCTCGATTGTTTTGCCGCATTGCGCACAGATTTTCACTTCCTTGGCCACTACTTTATGAATTTTCTTGTCGTCATTTTTATTGTGATCTAAATAAGATAAAATAAATTTTCACCACGAAGTTTTCCTTTCAATCTTCATGAGTTTTGTGCTTCTCACTCGCCCAAGTCGAGAGCATTTGTAACATGTACTAATTACATCTTCGTTTTTGTAGCCTGCGTGAAGCCTCACTGATCCTTCGCTAAGTGATCAGTGGGGCTGCACACAGGCTACGTTTTTGTAGTTTACGTGCTAAAAGATGGTCAGGATACTTGAAGAGGTACTGTCCTCTCAACCGTGAGTAAAATTTGCCTTCAAGTTTACAAGACGGTCGCAACAGGAAGGATATTCTCATATGGACAATCGAAAGCAAATGCAAACAGTAAAAACTGCTGAATGGCAGACAGCTATCTTTGTACGGCAGTTAAATTAATGAAAACGCTAGTGGCCTTTAGCGCAATTATGAAAGTCGCCGAACAGATATTAGGTTTGAGAGAGGCCCTTGGAAGGCGATGAACACCTGTTAGAAAGCTGATACTTTTAGCATGAAAACTATGGGGAGTTGGTTTCCTAATATAAGACACTGAATTCCCCAAAGCATTGTATGACTCAAATCTTATCAGCATTGGCGTAAAATCAAGAATAATATGTTTAGAGTTAGCTTTCAACCCTAAGTTTACTTCCCACCCAAAAGTGCATTTTGTAGACAGTCGGTCAGTAAAAGGAAATTTGCAAGTTCGGATGTAGATTGATCGACGCTTTATTTATGTTGAGGCAAGAATTCCCTTTGCATAAGTATCTTGTTTCTACTCAGTGAAGACATTTGTGTCTCGAGAAACTGGTTAAACCAGTTTCTTTATTCTTCGTATAAGATGAAAAACTTGGCTTGGTTTCGTATCATTACATATTTACGCTCATTTTTTTTCTTTGAGGCCGAGTGCCTCGGCTAAACACATTAATAACAGCAATATCAATGACAAACGGTTTTAACTCATCGATTAATGACTTAATCTGACACGATGCCATCCGCCGATCTTTCAATAAGCAGTCAATTAGATGTTAAGAATATCTAAGAGTAGACAACCTTGCCAGTATTTTCCCTACTTTTAGCTAATCATTGCAACAGTGCGAGAAGTTTACTACGGAAATTCTACTGCAATGATTGATGCCTCAGACAGGTCAAAAAGGAAATTGATATACATGCATATCTGCGCCCCTTTTGACCGATACATCCGCTCTGTTTTTCAGTTTAGAGGTGCTCGTAAACTATTAATCATGACAGATTTTTTTTTCCAGCTTTTTATATCGAACATAACTGCGACAAATCAGGCAAAATTCTTACTAGAACGAATAGAGTGGTGATTTTTTGGGTAACGGTTTCAAAATTGGATTAAAAAGGAATTGTTGTGTTCTCTTTGCCTAAAGACAGAAACACAGAGTTTTTTTTTTTTTTCAACAATATTGAGGATATGTTGAACATTTTTTATTATGGAACCCTTTTTTCCCCTCATACCCTGCCGTCGATTTAACTGCCGAAAGCTGTGCTAAATTGTCAAACCATTATCGATCTCTAGAGATTAAAAATACAATGAAAGGCGCACCGTTCGCTTCAATTGGCTTCAATTCAGATATCACTGACTCATAATGTAACCTAAGGGCCTAACATCTTGCTCTACACGATCTAAAAGATAAAACTGGGAAATGACGCTCTATCATATTGAAGATTTCTTGCAAGAGAATTCTCCAACTGGCGAATTGTAGCGATGATCAAATCATTTTCAGTTGAGCAAAGATATTTGACAAGAGCACACAAACTCGTGATGATCTAAAACGTTGAGTTAACCACTTAAACAATATTTAGATATCATGTCTACTTCTTACCCATAGTGCACAGATATTCTGCCGTTTAAAGATTCGCGGCAGTTTCTTCGCCTGTTGTTCAGGTCGCTGGTCTCCGGCAGAATCTGACACTGCCTTCAAAGGTGGATACCTGATTTAAGTCGGAATTATTGTAGATCGTGTTTCTGTACACAACATATTTTGGGTTTAAATAGTCCAGGGTCCTAAATCAATGAGAACTCTTGAGATACGACTGACTAAAGCGAGATAAGGACTGAATCCGGATTGTTTGATTTTTGGTTCTATACACCGCTGGCTGTGTTTCAAAACGCGCCAAGGTGAAGAAACCAGAAGGACATGAGGCCCCTTTCACAAGCGCCTGTCGCTCAAAACAGGAAGTGAAAATGGACAATTTCAATTATAGGTTGTAACCTCGCGAAATACTTTTCTGACTTGATATGGGCTAAAAGATGAGTTTTAGGTGGGGAAATTTTAGAAATATATTTTCTAGCGCCATCTGGTTTTTGTCCAAGGGGTTTTGAAAATATCTTCACTCTCATCGTAAAATAACATTGTAAGTGAAGTATCTCTCTTTTTTTTTAAGCAAGTGTTTATTTTAATTTTGTTTGTTCCAAGGTGAGGAATGCAAGGTTATGGCCTGACTATAAAGTGGATATCGGAAACCAAGATGTTACCATGCAATACGAGTACCCAAGACACATGCAGAGTAAGGCGCTCTTTTGTACTTAGATATCTAAAATCTTAGACGGAGTTATTCCATTATTCCATTATTCCATGAAAAAGTATATCATTGCAAGCAATTGTCTTCCATTTTCTAGCGAGAATTAAGCGTTTGTATAGCGTTTAACGTAATCAGCCATACGACACCTCTCTTCTTTTTTTTTTTTTTTTTTTCGTAATAGTGTTGCAATGAATAAAAAAGGAAACAAAGCAACAAGGTCATGTTTCGATCAGCATGCTTTACACAGTGATTAAAAAGGTTACAATAAGGTTATAAATGAAACAGGCAGAAATTACAGTATTTTTTATTTTTTTATTTTTGGAGATGTTAGATCACAGTTTTCCAGGGTTGTTTTAGGGCGGTGGTCTTGAAGAGGCAGCACGAGACCTCGGCCTAAAAAGTTGTATTTCCAGGCCTTAAGCTTATATCATTGTGCAATCGTCAAAAATATTAAACGGAAGCGCTAACTTTCAATTTTTTCACGGCTCTTTTCTGTTCTCACCCTGGCTGATGCTAATCCCTCTTGGAGGAGAATCATCTGGCACGGTTGCATGGGTTGGTGACATGGTAAAAATACTTGCCAAGAATAAAACAGAAAAAGAAATTGAAAAATACTTAAAATCAACTTGGAGAAAATGTGAAAAAAAAAAAAAAGAGACTCTGAATAACTTGCCATTTGGGCAATGCCTTACACGCTACTCAAATCCGTATGTATAAACAGAGGTCAGCCCCACAATTTATCAAGTATGACCTGGTACTGAAATTCGTGCATTTCGTTGAGGTGAACAACTTGGGGTTTCGCATGATCCATTCAGAATAAAATACAAGTAACAAGACAAATACACTGAATTAAATCAAATGAAAATTTTTTCAGAGTTGAATAACAAATTTCTTCTTTACGATGGAAACAACTTTTCTCTTTGTCTTTCATGTCCTTGAAAAAGATTGTAAACTACAATAGTTCCATTTCCGGCGATGCTGCTTTGTTTATTTTTTTTCTTAATGGGAAATTTCCACACACCAGGGCTAAGGAATAGGTTAAGGTTTGAGATAAGACGCATCTTCACAACTTTATAATACTAAATTTATTTTGTGTCGAGTAGGTTTCCTTGCCATAGAATAAATTGTGCTGGAGTGTTATCGTCCAGCTTTGGAAACCTTTCAGTTTTAAACTAGCTATTTTTACTTTAGGCAGCTGTTTCTGAACATTCTCAGCTGTAACAAGGTGCGGGTTTTCCGGTAAGCCAGGGTGGTCTCTCATCTTTTTTATCTTAAAATAGATTTCCGCCTTGTTTCTTACAAAAAACACAACAAAGCAGTCCTGCTTTTGAATAGGGAAAAGCTGTTCAGTGACTTTTTTTTATTTTAATTTTTTTCTTAAATTTATTCTGCCCTTTTTTAGCTTTTGTTAATTCCGAAAATGGCTAAACTTCTCTGCAGTCTTCTGTGCAATAAAATATTTTTTGATTTCTAAAATATAATTGGTATTACAAACGTAACAGAGGTTACTCATTTCTGATCCGATCAATAAATAGGAGACGAGTACCAAATAGAATCATTGCACACAATGGATCAGAAAACTCGTGTGTGTATAACCTGTTTTACCTTCGTTCTGTATTATCCTCTCTTCCCCTTCCCTCCCCTCCCCTTCCCTCTCCTCCTCTCCCCTCCCCTCTTCTCCTCCCCATTCCCCTCCCTCCTCTCCCCTTCTCCCCTCCCCTCTCCTCCTCTCCGTTCCCCTCCCCTCCTCTCCTCTTCTCCCCTCCCCTCCTCTCTCCTCCTTCCCCCACAGACCACAGACTCCTCTCATAATAAAGAGTCAATGGCACAAGTCTTTGCTTCTCAATCTAAACTATTTGAGATCGTTATTTGGAATCTGTGTTTTAGTTTCATTTAAAGGAAATTTTATCATTACTGTCAACGTTGTCGAAATAATAAGAGAGACTAACAAGGACTAAGGTTTTTTCGAGGATAACAAAGTCTTTTATTTAATGCGGCGTTTTCTTTAGAATCTTTAAAATGTTAATTTTTTCCTATGACCTCATTTTAAGAATAGATGCTCTTTCTTGGTTAAACTTGTAAACTGCTATTATTTTCGGCGGTCCTGCAATAACAAAACAAATACACACCGATAGTTGGATAATTTGATTTTATCAGCTTAGTTAATAATGTAAATTTGCCGCCATTAGGAGTTTAAAAAGCTGACGTTTTGAGCATTAGCATTAGCGAATAGAGTGATTGTTGCCTGTGTGAGGTGTATGGACAGAAAATGGATCCACGCTTTTGGCGGGAACATGGTAACGTGAAAAACGCAAGAATAAATTAGTTGAATGAAAACCGAAGGGATTTAAAGTGGCCACTTAAAAGATGCTTTATGTTAATTGTCAGAGCCATTCAAGATGGAGATGTTCTGACTCTAATGAAGGAGTGGACATATTGGTAGTTGAGATAATTTGGGATGGTAGTTTAGGTTTCTTACGGGCAGGATTGATGTTGAAACATTACACAGCCTATTATCACATGGCCGCGCATGCATAATCCCATAGAAAACCATCAAGAAACCTGACCTGGGGCCTGTTTCTCGAAAGTCCAGGGGCCCGTTTCTCGAAAGTCCCGCTAACTTAACGGGCCCGTAAAGCTGTTCTGTTTTCATTCAAGATGGGAATTTCAAAAGTTTTGAAAATGATACAATAAAACTATCAGCTAAAGAAACAAAAAAGACTGGTTTGGATGTCATAACCTGCTTTCCCATCTTTTAAGTTTTTATTTTAAAAGATGGTTTCGGGCCCGTTAAGTTACCGGGACTTTCGAGAAACGGGCCCCAGGTAACTTAACGGGCCCGTAAAGCTGTTCTGTTTTCATTCAAGATGTGGATTTAAAAAGTTTTGAAAATGATACAACAAAACTATTAGCTAAAGAAACAAAAAGGACTGGTTTGGGTGCCCGAACCTGCTTTCTTATCCTTTAAATTTTGATTTTAAAACATGGCTTCGGGTCCGTTAAGTTACCGGGACTTTTGAGAAACGGACAGGTTGACGTGAGCCGGTCCGGAAGAAGCAGTTCAGCCCTACACTCACACGGCTTTGTCGCAAAACTTAAAGGAAAAATAAAAAGAATCCAAAAAAAGGCGCGTTTTTCGATGAAATTCTGAGTTCCTGTTCTGACTCGAAAGAGCAAGTGGAAGTTTTCGTAGAATCTTTTTTGTAGTTGAATGGCCCCTGCATACTTGTATTCGAAACAAATTCTACCAACTTTAAATTTCTTGTTTTTCGCTCTTTTTTTTTTCAGTTTCCTTTCGTTCACAAATTTGTCGTAGGAATAGCTGAATTGAATGGAGCGAAGGGCTAACGCTCGAAACGTCAGCTTTTATAATCGTAACGGTGGCCAATTTACCTTTTCAACTTTATTGATATATTCAAATTATTTCGTTACCCCCACCGACACAGCCCCAAACAGTTTCTTTAGAAACTATCAGCCTTTATTCATATATAGCTGAATTGAGTTTGCCACGAGCACTTGTTTTATCATATTACGCAGGAGCTGAATATGCGAAATGAAAGCAAGAGAATTATGTGTAAGGTCATGGTCCAACCACTTAGATAAAGAAACAAGCTCATTCTAACCTTGTGTCATAATTGCCTGCTTCCCAAAGGTTAATGCCATCCACTTCTTTTATTTGCTTCTATGACCTGCTTTCGTTTAAAGGCTTTTGATATAAACTGTGGATTGAAACCTCTCACTCGGTTAAATTGGAACCTTTTGTTTGTGTTGTCCAAGTCTTTTTCAGCCCTTTCTCTAGCTAAATATTCTCGCTTGCCATATTCCGGTACGCAAAATGGAAAACACGGTTCCAATTTGCTAGGATGGTTTTTGTTGATTGCAGAAGCCAAGTCACTCTGCTGTGCGGCGTCCTGTGGTTCATTGGGATTCGCCGCTATACTGTCGCTTTGCGAGTCACCTTGTGCCGCGATACAGGCAGAAATCATCAAAAATAGAAAGATTTTGAGCATCTCGTTCATCTACAAAAAGATAATTTTCCACTTCATTTCAGTGAGTATCGCATGAGACTCATTTAAAGATATGCATATAGTTTATTCCGCATTTTTTTCCATTCCGGACTTCAGGAGGGAGGGGGGAGGCTGGGGGCTCGGAAGATTTTGTTGGAATCATAATGATATTTACCTCAAATGAAATTTCAGTTTTGAATACATTTTTTTCTATACTCAACCGATGCAGTATGAATGAAAAAAACCTTATCCTGCATAGCCAGATTTCTAACGCAAGGAAAAGGGAAGGAGAGAGAGGGAGAATGTAATAAAAGAAAAAAACTCAATTTTCTTTGTTCCCCCCCTCCCCCCCCCCCTCTTAACTCCTTTAGCGACGACTGATCTCCACTCTGTTCCCCTGAAAACCATGTGATTTCCCAAAAATCCTCTGGGCCTCAGCCCCAGGCGATGATAATAGTGACTGGTCTCTGATGTGGTCAAAGAAAAAGGTTAAAAGAAAAAGGCAAACAAAGTAATTGATTGCATTGTGATTAATTCATTGTCTCGATGATGACGTGATGAAAAGAAAACGAAAGAACTTTTTCTTGATATCTTAGAGTGTATATCCGATTTCAGGAAAAGCATTCAAAAAACCATAGGAATGTAGTTTATCGACGTAATTAATTCATGATAGTCAATTTGTTTTTTCAACATTTTCTTTGGCCTTTTTCAAAGGCTAAATCGTGAAGGTCTTCTATTCCAAGCTCGCTTTTAACTCAGAGAGCAATTTTCAACTTTGTTACACACTCCACATTCATTTTACAAAGGCTTCGTCAACTGGGTTACTGGTCTCATAACAAAGGACAGAGCACTTCGCTTTATCATAGGTTTGAGCCGGCATTGAATTAACATAAGCATGCTCTCTGTGGAGTAACTAAGCGAACGGTGGAACCTCCGGGATGAGCAGGATTGTTTACCAATTCACAAAAACAATTCTCGATCGTCAGCTCTTTAAATAACAGGCTCTGAATGGCCAAACAGTTTCTCCAGTCCTCCATCCTACCTCCTGTCATCCAATAGGTTGAATGAAGCTCAGAGCTTCAATTGTCTTTAATGAGCTTCTATTTGACTGCTAGCAAAATTCCAATCAAGAAACTGCGCACTCACTGCTAGCAAACTTCCAATCAAGAAACTGCGCCCTCAGCAAGTAGAGTTACATGTATGTCGTACACACTCACGAGCAATGATTGAGAAGTAAATTGAAAACAAAATGACGGTGAAGATAGACAGTTTGTTTAGTAGCTTTGATGGAGTTAAATACCCTAATAAATTTCCTTGCAATATTTTCTGATATTTCCTTCAATTACATCATGATTGCACAAAATCATCACAAATCCACGACCTAGCTTTCCAGGAGTCTCCTATAGCATAGTGGTCAGTAGAGCATCCGAGGTACAAATTGGAAAGCTGTACTCTGTAGTTCGACTCTTATTGGTAGCACCTGGAGTTCTCTTTCTCCGAGTATGCCTGTGCCATGCACTGATTACTATCTTCTTTCATTTTCTGATATACTGTTCATTTAGTCTTTTGGACATTCGTTTTTTGGTGGAAGACGTTTGCTTTTGCAGACTGAAACTCTTCTTGCAAGGATGGTTAAAGATAATATTGTAAATTAGTAAGTATTGCTATGTTCATTGTGAAAATACTGTTAGAATTAAGCTTTTTTTGTAGGTAGTTTCACGCCAAACCATGGTAGCTGAACAGGAAAGGTGGAACTGAAAAACATCAATATGGCGCGCTTGCTCTGAAACTTATTGATTTAAGCGCTTATAAATTTTCCTCTGATGTCAAGTAAAAAT
This sequence comes from Stylophora pistillata, assembly GCF_964205215.1. Classification (NCBI taxonomy): domain Eukaryota; kingdom Metazoa; phylum Cnidaria; class Anthozoa; order Scleractinia; family Pocilloporidae; genus Stylophora; species Stylophora pistillata. The sequence continues at coordinate 12,790,394 of NC_142527.1, read as the reverse complement.
GATTTGTTGAATTTTAGAGCTAATATTCTGAAGTGAACTGAAAATCACAATCAGATGTTGAAAGATTTTTCTTGCAGACGGGCAGAAATTTGGCATGATAAGACGGCATGGCTCCTTGTCACTCTACAACATATGCGAGCATAGCATAGCGTCTGCATCTCATTCGACAAATTACAAAAACTCACCTTCAAGGGATATGAAAAGCTTCTAGTTTGACAAAGGTGGAGCCTGAGAAAACTTTGTGAAAATGGCTGGTAAGCTGTCAACTGTCAAAGCCAAACTAAAGTGCGGATCAACGCGGATCAACTAAAGTGCGGATCAACGTGCCTTCTAGAAACGATGCCCAGTTGGTGACACTGAAAAGACTTTTTTGTCAACATTTTCATATTATTAAAGTATTGACAAAGCATAAAAGAAAGCGGCTTTTATGATAAACCTCTTTTACGCGTAACTTTTGTCCACTTAACATGATTTTGAACGAACTTCTCAGGAAATTGACTTTCCTAGCGAACAATCATATCACATGCTGAGGAAATTGTGGGCAATCCATTTACTGTGCAAGTTTTCATTTTAAAAGTATTGTTGCAACTCAATGTGAAGGGAATTGGAAAAATAAAGAGAAACTCTAGTTTCCAAGCTGTTGGCGGTCAAATGACTCAGTTGTATGTCTCTGTAATTTTCCTTCCCTTTCTCATATCGCGACATTGATCCAACTCGAACAAATGAAATCTGATTTACTGATTGTGCAAAACGCGACAAGAAATTCGACAAACTATCCTAGCCCACACGCTTCCTATGACGTAGATGGGCAGAAAATTTTACCCACGAATCTAAATTTAGATTTCTTTTCACATTTTATCAGAGAAAAGTTTAGCTGCTCTATACATTTTTTCCCTTACTCATTTGCCAGCAGAATCCCCATAAATTCTTAACAATTGATGGCTCGTTATTTCTTCGGGCGAGATTAATTTTTTTGAGTAAATAAATTGCAATATTTCTACAATATACAGGAAACAGATCACTAAATCCGTTACTACTTCTTTTCCTTTCATGCTTAATTAACCTTTCTTCGATGAGATAATGCTATTACTTATCTCAAAATTACTCGCGTAGAAAAATCACTCTTGTGAAAAAATGTTTATCTTTCAGCCCAAGTCTGCCCGCCTCAGCAAAAGAAAAATCAACATAGCTTACCCGAGAAGTTTCGAAGTAAATGATGTTGTTTACTTTTCTTTTGAATACCATCGTGCAAGGCTGAAATTAATTAAACTTTTAGTTGTCTCTGTAAAATAATAACAATTGTTGACGGTAAATAGAACAAAAAGGAGCAGCTGACTCGATTTAGGGATTAAAATAGCGATCTTATGACACTAACCGATGCTCGCTCCGGTTTCTAAAATGTTTGGGGATGGCAAACAGATTTTCAGTATTCCTGTTGTGTCTCTCTAAGATAGGGCACCATTAGTTGGTCTTCGGCCCTGAATTAAAGTAGCTAATGTCAAGAAGAACCTTTCGAATTAATATTTCTAGTTATGAACCTTCAAGAGTTTCCATTATTGTTCGTTGTGAAGTTGTAACCCTTCACACATCTGTAGCTCCGAAAACACGCCTTGAGGTCATTAGTTCCACAGATTAAGTATGACTATTTTTTTTTTCTTTCTTGGAAAGCACCGTTCGGCTCGTCATTCACTAGAGTCAGTACTCTAGAAGTCAGAGGTTTCTATTTCACTATCGCATAAGCGATTCAAATTAATTTGCTTTACATATTTTACCTTATCTCATGAAGAATTTTTTTCATCATTGCATATGCAACAAGTCTTTGGAACCAATGGAAATTATGATTACCGAGATCGTTCGGTGATAATTGAGCTTTCTTAAAAAATTTTTATAAAAATTGAAATGCATTTTAAGAGGATTACCAAACCTGTTTTATCAAATAAGTAGCATTTAATGAAATCAATTTAAGACCACAAAAGAACGCTTAACCTCGTGTAATCTCGAATAATTAGTTCAATTAATTAAAAAATATTTTCTTAACTTATGAAAAAGTATCCGTTGTTTTAGTTCGCTAATCATTGAGTGAAAAAAAAAAACCCTGAAAAACGTTATTTCTTTACATTAGGAAGAAGACTGTAAAAAACGAATCTATAGGTCTGGACTATAATAAAAGCATTTCAAAAGTCTATAAAAGGGAACTGTTTTAATTTCATATGCAAGAAGCAAGACGTCCATCGTGTGGGTAGGTACCTAAAAGATCTCGAGACCTCCTTCCCTTTTTCGCCACCCGTTTTTCCCAAAAACGTAATCAATCAACTCAAAATTTTTTAAAACTTTAGCGAAAATCTGGGATGAGATGGAACCACTTGTCTAGTTCTCAGGCCGTAAAAAGAAGAAAGAAGCACAGTTTTAAAGACAAGGAGAGACCAAATACAACGTAGCTGCCTTTTCGCATTGATGACGAACAACTTCTTATTTGTCGCCCACTATTTTGGACGTCACCTTTCTTTTCTTTGAAGCAAAGATCCCATACTATGACAATGTTATTGTCGCTGAATATTACAGTTGAGAAGGCGCAGTCAAATTCAAATTTCAAGAGTGTCTTACTTAAAAATGCATCTCGTAGAAATATGAATCTCATATCGGTATACACAGATTAAACGTTGTCATCAGGAAATTTTTTCTAACCTTCTCGAATCCAAAATCTCGTCCGACGGGTGGAGTCTCACAAGTCTCTTGGAACCAGTGAAGAAAACCGACCGGCGTTTGGCGAAGGTAGAAGTTGGAATCATGGTGCCTAGGTGGTTCATTTTTAAAGTGCTACTGAAACGAAATTTTCGTATCTGAAATATTTGCTCTAACCTGTAGTTTTGAATATGCTGATCATCATGAGATAATTTGCTTTGGCCAAAAAGAAGCGAAAGATATCTTTTTTAACCGTTCAAATCAAAAATTTTACACAAAACCATGTCCGGGTCCTGGTACCGAGCGAAATGGATTGATGACGTCACTGGTTGTGTTCACTCCGATAGCGTGGTTTATTTCACTCACTGTTTGTTTGTATTCGCGGGCGAAGGAGATGGCAGGTATTGAAGTTTTGTCAAGTGAATCTTCTTCTGAACGAAGCGAAGTTGTCTCCAGTAGCGAAGACGAAGATGGTGGCGTAAAATGGGGTTGACAGGCCTACACGACTCCCAAGCGTGTGTTTTGCCTATTCAAAGTTTAGCCCTCACGAGTATGTCTTTGAGCGACCGCCCTCTTTTGTAAGATACGAGCGGCGGATTTTTGTATAGTTCGCTCAGTAGTGGTTGTGTTTCTATTAAATGCCAGTTTTTCATGAGAATTTGCTTTATGTGTGGCACTGAGTACGCACATCAGGGATTGCGCCTTTTTCGAATCGTTCGCCTTTGTAGATGTACGGCTAACAATTAATTTCTTTCCGTAACGTTTAAACGAAAAAAAAAATTACGGTTACTTTTTTTTTTAACGACCAACGGTTGGAATTTGTGATAAAGTCGGCCGTTTATGGCAACGAAGATGCATTCTGTTTGCAGATTATCAAGACGAACGTTTCTGCAAGTTTTGAGACATTTTTCGCAATACAACATGCCATTGTTACTAATTCAGTAATATGTTAGTTACCATTATCGTAACGGTTATAGAAATTCTTATTATATATTTGTTGTGTTGGAGAGCTCCTATAAACTTTTTTAATTAGAAAAAGGCATGAACCTTTTTTTGCACGACTCATTTCACGTTTAAGTTTCTTATCTTTTTATGCTGGCGTCGCCCAAGGGGCCGACCACTTAACTTTTGAGGGGGGGTGGGCGATTTTGAAAAAAATTTCCTACAAGCGCTTGTTTTCAAAAGGTTGCTGAAATTCAACGACTCAAGCTATGCACGTGAGATTCTCAGATCTATTACAATAGTTGATTCCGCTGCTTTTTTCCGACGATTTGATTTTTTTTAATTCTGCCATTGATTGGTATCAGACGATGCCGCGATGCTCGATCTCATTACTTCAAATTTAACTGAAAATCCTTAGTACTTCGGTTTCTCCATACTTTTCCTGCGTAACCGGCTATAAAGGTCTGAAAGCAAGTTTGACTCAGTTTTATTTACCATTTCATGGCGTATTCGATGGATAAAACCTTCCGTGATCGATTGACCTTCAGTATTTAACAGGAAAAAGGGCATTTAAAATATAAAAAATGACTGCATTTTTCCAAATCATTGTTTTTCCAAATCATAGCCAAAATTTTAACCGTTAGCAGAAAAACCACCCTTTGAGACCCATTGTTATTCCGTAACAACTTAAGCCATTTGTCACAAACTTGGACTAAAACTAACATCCCCAGAGATCATCAACAACCGATTTATTTGTGTAGTGAAGGTAAAATCCAATCTTTTCAGTTTTTTTCCTAGTCTTGTTGAGCTATTTTCATTTCATGAAGAATTATTTCTCGCTCAGAACTAATAAATACAGGTTTACCGTAAACTTGACACCCAGCAAATTTCTGTCCAACTGAAACTGAAAGACAAAAAATATCCTAACAGGAATATTATGAAACTCTTTGGTGGCGAATTTGAAGTTTCTTTATTCTTCTTCACACTTCTTACGCACCTCGCACCAGTTAATTCACGAGCAATGTTCTTTTTTTTTCACTTGCTCATTTATGAACGATTATTTTCGCGCTTTACGTGCGAATATATGCCGCCCCGCATATATTCCATATTTCACGCCTCTATAGCCGTGTGTGTTTTATTTTTGGTTCTGCGTCATAACCTCTTGCGATTTCGCAATATCTCTCTCTGCATTTGTTAAGTTTCTCTTGACTTGTCCCATCTTTTTATTTATTTTCCCCCGTTATTTTTGTCAGTGCATTTTCTACTCACTTGGAATTTACTTCATCTCCACCTTTTAAAAAAGTAGTAAATCATTTGTTGAGTAAGCCTGAGTGGTTTATTGAAGCGGGCCTTTGCCTCTTCGATCCTCACTTTGAATCAGAGGAAAAGAACTAAGTTAGAAATTCATAGTTTAATTTCGTTTTGTTAACATCTTGACAATATTTATTGTAGGTTAGCTATAAAAAAAACCAGCACTTCCTAATATTATAGACCACCGCGTATTATTTCCTCAAATGAAGTTTTTTAGTTTTAGTCAGAAGCTTATGACCTTGAAGCGTCTAACTTCCCCCGTATTGTCTGGAAACACTGAGGCTTATTAACCGGCCAATCAGAAGCAAGGGTGTAATTTTTGCCCAAATATGGAACTAAAGGTTCAAGCTGTGTTTTCTTTCCTAAAACCTCACAAAGAGGCATTGAAAAGCTTACAAGAATGAAATATTATGTCATAATCTTTATGTGAAGCACTGGATATGCTATGGTAATTGATTTCCCTCAAGAGAGACTGGTCATAAGCTTCTGTTTTAATTTGATCACACTCTTTTAATCATAGTCAATGGTGTTTTATCAACTGAGTTGATAATGTAAATTGGCCTCCGTTAAGACTTTTAAAAGCTGACGTTTCGATTGTTAGCCCTTCTTCAGAGCGAAGGGCTAACAATCGAAACGTCAGCTTTTAAAAGTCTTAACGGTGGCCAATTTACATTATCAACTCATTTGACAAAACCCCAATTACCTTGTTACTTCCACCGACGCAGCACCACAGTTTCTTTAGAAGTTAACCCCATTTATTCATTCGTCTTTTAATCATGATTTGGTTCTATCATAATAGAAGGGTACACGGGCAGCCAAGGACCAGTACGGTAAAAAGGCGCGAAAAATTTCACCTTAAGTTCGGGCAACAAGACAGAGGACGGTGAAGTCAACCAGAATTATTTTTCCACACAAAAAAAGAATTTCATCTGAACGAAATTAGTCCCAACAGTAGGAAAATTTATCATTTACCATATGCGAATAAAATTGCATGCAAATTGGCTGCATGTATACAGCGCAAAAAAACGAATCAACAAGCCTAAAGAAAACCAAATAATTTGGATATATCAACAAAGTTGAATTGGTAAATTGGCCACCGTAACGATTAAAGAAAACCAAACAACTTTCAAGACACGGTTATACACCACTGTACCAGAATGTTTTTTCCACACAAAAAAGGCAATTCATCTGAACGAAATTAGACTCAGCAGTAGGAAAATGTATCATTTACCATATGCGAATAAAATTGCGTGCAAATTGGCTGTGTACAGCGAAAAAATCGAATCAACAAGCTGAAAGAAAACCAAACAGAACTTTCGAGACACGGCACTACACCACTGTACCAGAATGTTTTTTATCACATAAAAAAAGCAATTCACCTGAAAGAAATAAGTCCAACAGGAAGAAAATCTATAGCTAACCAAATGCGAATAAAATAGCCTGCAAATTCGTTACAAACAACGGAAAATGAAATTTCAGTGAGAATGATTCTCACCGTCTTCACCACGACGAGAAATCGCGGGAAAACAGACCGTCTTAGAGGCACGACGGTGACATCTCATTGATATTTTTGTTGCGTGACACATTCCCAACCGTCGCAGCCAACCGTAGTCCACAATCTTAAAGTCCCTGGCTATGGCATCCCATCGGGGCCAAAATTCAACATTGCGATTTGACATTGTACTTTTAGTATTCTTCCTTATTTCACGATTGGACATTCAAGTTTTTATTCCTTATGAAACTTTTTCCGATTCAACATTGTATTTTTTACGATTAAACTTCCAAGTTTCAAGTATTAAACATTGTACTTCTCGTAATTCCACTTTGTAGTTGTGGCAATGCAATATTGTTGTACTTATGGTATTGATATATTCAACATGCAGTACTTCGCGCTATTCAACATTCAACTTTCCATCATCCAACCACAACCCAGCTATTAACGAAGGAGTGCAGGCTCATTAAGGTCAAGTACCTCATGTAAGCCTTATAACTTCGTACGAGGTTATCTTGTGAGATGAAAAATGGACGATATCTCGTATTTGCTGGACTGTCCTCATAATATCCTAGCTTAAACAATAGTATGTACCTGACACACTTAGTCTATATGACATCATTCTTCTCTTAACTGTTCTGCAACTTACTCCAAGCATGGTAGCAATCTCTTGCAATTTAAAACCTTGTTCAATTAAATATGAGAGCTGTTTGTTACAATGTGTATTACGTTACACGTGACGCTTAAGTCATGACCTCGCTTTGGGGAATAAAGTTATCTTTGTTAATCGGCCATTTTAAAAACACGTGTGGACTCACTGAAACTCTCTTTTTGCATCGTTCTTATCAACAATATCCGTCCAATATTGTTACATGGTGGCAGCGGTCCCGAGTTAACGTTCAACAGTGACTACTGCTGTCGTCGTTTTCTCGTCGAACCCTCAAGAACTTCGCTCTCCTTCGAACATTGTTTACTGCCTTACTCAAGCATTGTCTCGATTTCTCATCGTGTACTCTCTGGAAACTGTCGATACTATTCCCATCTGTAGGAAACTCCTTGCAGTTCGTACACCTCCGTCTCCTAGCCTGGAACGACATGCTTAACTCCGAAGCCGCTGCTGCTCCCGCCGCTCAAGCTCCAGAAAATCCCGGTTTTCGGCGACCGCAAATCACCCCGCCAAAATCACTCGAAGTTGACGGCGATCGAGCCGATAACTGGAATTTGTGGAAACAACGATGGTTAAACTACTATCTCCTTGCCGGTCTAAATGACCAAAGTGAAGATTACAAGTGTGCCATGCTAGTGCACTGCATTGGCATTGAAGCCATGCGACTTTTCAACGGAATGAAAATCAGTGAAGGTGAAGATCGCAACAAGATGGCTGACATTCTTATGAAATATGATCAGCACTTCAATGTTCTCGGTCAAAAACAAGAATTCTTCGAGCGCTTCCAATTTAATCGCCGAAATCAAGAATCTGGTGAGTCTATTGATGAGTATATCTCTGTATTACCTGTGGCTTCTGCGATTGCATGCGTGAACTCTTGCTCATGGATCGTCTTCTCTTAGGGATCTCAGATGACAAGACTCGTGAGGAACTCCTCTCGACACACGATCTTATACTGAGCAAAACCATCGAAATTTGTCGTGCAAAAGAGGCCGCCTCTCTTCACATGAAAGTTCTCAAGAGTGAAGAGACTAATAAGGTGATCAATAAATTTAATAAGAAAAAGCCTGGTGGCGACAAGCACAAACCTAAAGGAAAATCTGGAGATCATGGAAAAGGAAAGCACGGAGTAAAAGACAATTCCGGTAAAGCAAAATCTTGAGAAACTAGTGATCCGCGCGCTACTAAAAGAAAGTGTCTTTTCTGCACCCAAGTTCACCACATGAGGAAGGAACTATGCCGCGCGTGGGGAAAGACCTGCATGGCCTGTGGTGGAAAAAACCACTTTCAAATGTCATTAAAGTGTAAGCACCACAGCGCCTACTCTGTTGGTGAAGACTACTCTACCGACTCCTCTGAAAGCAACAGTGAAACCATAAGTGGAATTTCGACTGATCAGGATCAATTCGTCAACGCAGTCCAACCTGGCAACCAACTCATCTTCTGTGAAATGGAAGTTAACAAGAAGCCGTTGAGACTACAAATTGACTGTGGCTCTACTGTATTTATTCTGCCCAAGCACTACGTTGAAAATGCCCAAATTCGCCCTGAAAAGATAAACCTGCAGATGTGGAACAAAACCTCTTTGCAAGCCCTCGGCAAATGCAAAATAAAAGTTGTGAATCCGACCACAAAGCAAAGCTTCAAAGTGGACTTTGTCATCGTTGACAAGGAACTCACCCCTTTACTAAGTGGGAAAGCGGCACAGAAAATGAATCTCATCACAGTACACTATGACAAGTTCAAGGTCGTAAATGCAGTTTCGTCACCTTAACGTGACTATGTCCAACTATTTCCTGACACCTTCAAGGAAATACCTGGCACACTCCCTGGCAAGAAGGTACACCTCACAATTGCCGAAGGTGTCTCCCCGGTTATTCGAAGTGCGCGCACCCTGCCTGAGTCACGTAAAGATGTAGTCAAAGCCGAGCTCCAGCGCCCTGTGGACACTGGTATGATTGTGCCTGTGGATGAACCCACCGATTGGGTGAGTCAAATGTCTGTCGCTGAGAAAAAGTCCGGTGTCAGAATCTGCATAGACCCCCGCCCTCTCAACAAAGCCCTCAAACGATAACACTACAAGCTAGCTTCCCTAGAGGACATCCTTCCAGAACTATCTCAAGCGTGCAAGTCCTCTGTCTGCGACCTAAAAGCAGGCTATCTGCACTGCGAACTTGACCACCCTTCGAGTCTGCTGACCACATTTGTAACTCCATTTGGACGCTATTGCTGGTGCCGTCTCCCCTTCGGCCTCACGGTTAGCAGTGAGATCTTCCAGAAAAGGCTCCACCAGGCACTGGAGGGTCTCCAGGGTGTCCGCTGCATTGCCGACGATGTACTCATCTGGGACCGCACAGATGATGAACATGATGAGCGGGTACGTTTGTTTCTACAACGCTGCTGTGAGATCGGAATTGCTCTCAACAAAGACAAGTGCCGTTTTGGTTTACAGGAAATTCCGTTCATGGGCCTCGTCGTAAGCAGCAATAGTCTTAAGCCTGACCCCGCCAAGATTGATGCAATAGTCAAGATGAAGCCGCCTACAGACAAGGCGGGTGTTTAACGACTGAGAGGGACTGTCAACTACCTCTCAAGATTCGTCCCTAAACTCTCTGATGTCATGCGTCCCATCAATGATCTGACCCACCCCGATGTTGAGTGGACCTGGGACTCTGTTCATGACAAAGCTTTTGAAGAAATCAAACGTCTTCTAACACAAGCTCCTGTGCTGGCCTACTTTGACTCGACTAAAGAACTGTCAATTCAGTGTGATGCCAGTGAGCAAGGCCTAGGTGCAGCACTCCTACAAGAAGGACGACCTTTAGCGCATGCCAGCAGAGCTCTCAGTTATACCGAAACAAGGTACGCAACAATCGAGAAGGAGATGCTCGCCATTGTATTCGCTCTCGAGAAGTGGCACCAATTCACCTATGGTCGTCATGTAACCATCCACTCCGACCACAAACCATTAGAGAGCATCACGAAGAAACCCCTTGACAGAGCCCCCAAGCGCCTTCAAGGCATGTTGGTACGCGCTCTCGCCTATAACATCGATGTGCAGTATCTGAATGGCAAAGAAATGTTCCTGGCCGACACCTTGAGTCGGGCATACCTTCCCCTGACCTGTCACGACACGCAAGAAGAATTTGAAATTATCAATGCTCCCACCTACCTTGTGATGTCTGATAAGAGAATCCAGGCAACGCGTCAACACACCAACTGCGATCCTGCGCTACAACAGCTTAAGTAGACCATTCTAAGAGGTTGGCCAAAAGACAAGACCCAATTATCACCCCTTGTCACACCATACTTCAGCATCCGTGACGAACTGGCAGTCACTGATGGCCTCATCTTCCGGAGCGAGAGATTGGTTATACCAAAGGACATGAGGCATCAGATAAAAAAGGACATCCACGCTGGACACCAAGGCGTCGACACATGCCTGCGACGAGCTCGAGAATATGTATTTTGGCCTAGAATGAGTAAAGAGATAAAAGAGTGGATACAAGCGTGTGAGGCGTGTAGAGATTTTGAACAGACTCTGCAAGGAACCTCTTATGAGCCATGACATTCCTGAACGAGCCTGGGAGAAGATTGGCTGCGAGCTGTTGTCATGTAATGGTAAAGATTACCTCATCACTGCTTGTTACAAATCAAACTTCTGGGAGCTGGACCGCCTTACTGACACCAAGTCCACAACGTTCATCAAGAAGCTAAAAGCCCATCTTGCTCGATACGGGATTCCCAGACAGCTGGTCTCTGACAATGGACCTAAGTTTGTGTCAAGTGAATTTCACGCTTTCACCAAGAGCTGGGGTATTCAACACCTGGTGAAAACCTCACAGCCCTCCAAGCAACAAGACCTTGCCAAAGAACCTCACCCTATGCCAAGTGCTGACTGTAAGGTGACCACCCCAGGACAAGACACACAGCACAACGCCAGCCCACAGAACCAGGCAGAGGGAACAAGTGACACAACCACCATGCCCAACCCTTGTGAATCTGGAGCAGCGAAGCGTTCCCGATCAGGCCGTGCCATTAAGCCACCAGCTAGGCTGAGAGACTAAGTGCTAACTTGAACGCTGTTGCGAGAGACAAACCAATACGGAACAAAGAGATTGTGACGTTTTGTTTTCATCTACTTTCCTTTATTGCCTGTATTTAGTAATCGTTTTTTTTTCTTTCGCTACATTGTTGCTCAATTTGCTAGTTCATATTGTTACCCTCATCTCACTCACAAAAACACACAAAAAAAGGAAGGATGTTACAATGTGTATTACGTTACGCGTGACGCTTTGGGGAATAAAGTTATCTTTACGTGTGATGCACGATCCTTCTTAGTAGATAGCGCTATTTATGCAATAGCGAAAATGAGACCTGAAAAAATCAGGCCTGTACGGGATTCGAACCACTGACCTCTGCGATACTAGTGCAGCGCTCTACCAATTGAGCTAACAAGCCAACTGGGAGCCATTTTGAAGCGTTTTTGGCGAGTTCGCGCTAAATAGCGCTAACTCACCGAAATACTGCCGAAGTACTGCCGGCCGAGTTAGCGCCGAAAACGCTTCCAAATGGCCTGAGACGCTGGTAATCAACAAAGAAAACAACAAGGCAATAAGGTAAGTCCATTTTAATTCAAAACAAGACATTTTTCTCTCTTTTACGGCAAACCGATAACATCTCATACAAACCTTTACAAATGTAAAACGTTGCGCAACACTGTAAGAGTCACGTCCGCTTTTCTAGTAGTGAGCTTGCGCTGCCTGTGGATAAGGTATTCTTTTGCCGAGAGCGTCGACAAGTTTGGTCCAGGTTGCCACGGAAGCTTATGTAGCGTAGGACTAGGGAGGAGTTTATATTCAAGATGTCTGCCGCCGAGCGCCGTGCTCAGAGAAGAAGAAAAAACATACTGGAAAACTCAGAGAGTCGCCTTCAGAGAATTCTAGGCAGTCGCTCAAGCCATCCTGACACTTCACAATCTAATCTTGCAACAAATGGAAATGTTTCCAATTCTTCCTCCGCAGGAAATGCAGATAATTCCAGCAAGAATATACTGTCAATCGATACGGAAGCAGGTGATAGTACAACTGGAGAAAATAAGGTTTTGCCGGTGCAAAAAAACCAAGGAGACCAAACTTCTGATACATTTTCAGTAGAGGAAAGTGTTTGTGTATCACTGGACTCAAAAGCTAACGAGAATTCCCCTCTAGACAGCAAGGTACAACGTGTACCTAAAGTTACAACAGCTCGATCATCAGAAAACAATTTTCCTTCAACACCAGCTGTTGATAAGACACTAGGTGATGAATGTTCCGGCTTCAATACTGCCATTTTGACTCGAACTGTTTTTGTTGTCATACTGGCTTTCTCTTTGGTGATCAGGTGGACTTACGTGAACTCAGAAGTTTTATTCCCTAGAAAGGGTGATAACAGCCGCAATGATGTTTCTAATGAGGCTGTATTGGTCCAGTCAGAGGTAAGAAGCCTTAAGAATGAGGACGTTATGAGCTCATTCGATTTATAGCTTCTGTAAAATCAACCAATTTTTAACAGGTAGCTACATTTGGATGAGATCTGTAACTCTTTTCAGACTCAAATTATATATATTAATATATACATGTATATACCTACTGTTTTGAGTATTTGTGCCATTCTTATCCTTGGAGCCAGATATGGTGGAAGAGTGCATCTTGGAAGGGAATACTACTTCCTGATGCCAGCATGCATATTCTCCTCACTGAACTCTCTACATTTCCTATGGTGGTGACAAAGAGAATTTGTAAACAATCAAGATTTCCATCAGATATTTATCATTTTCTTTATTCTTGTGACCTTAAGGTGGCTAGTACTAGTTTCTTTATGCGGGAAACAGGTCACTCTTGCATCATGCGTGAGAGAAATGTGCGAAAGAAGCGTGAGATTAAAAGACAAAAATTCAAAACAAAGATGGCGGCGCAAGGCTTTTTTCTACTTTTGTAAGAAGTTTACCTAACAGCGTATATTTGATGTGTTGAACGGCCACTGCATATGCGGGAGACAGAAGCAAGGATAAAGAAGACGATTCTCGGAGGCGTAAAGGTTGCTTCACATCTAAACAAAATATCGAACTGACATGAAATCTTGCGATGGCGAAAAAAGGAGAACTCAAGTGAAGGATAATCTGTCTGAAGTGAAGAAGATTGTGAAACTTCAAGGAAAATAATATAATATAACCAGAAGTTGTGAGTAGGTCCTTTAAGATGAGCCCAGGAGGCCGTCTTTGATGGCTATTGAATGATTTTCTAATCAGTAAACGTCTGGAAACATCAGATCGTAGGTGCTCGCGTGAACACTCGCAATAGTCGGCAGTAGCTATAACAGATCATGAGCAAATGTTGATCTTATAGAATCCAGATTTTTAAATGCGTTAGAATGCGCATGGGAATTGCTAAACTCATGAAAGCTATTGAATGAAAACAAGTCTGGTGTCCCCTTCTTTTTATTGTTCCAATATGATAATAATGTTGAAAGGAATCAGAAAAAAAAAATAGAAAATTCTTCAAAAGGACATTTGCAATGTGTGAAAATTGCCTTTCTCTAGATTTTCTGAAATTCCACTTCGTAGAATTTTTTTAAAATCTTTGTGCATTTTCCTTTTCAAGTGCCGAAAGCAATCACTAAGAAAAATCACGGGGTCACCGTGTTAGTTTTCAAATTATTTGAGCCATAAGCTAAAAAATGCATCTGAACAATCCTTTGAAAGTGTTGCCATGGAAACTGCTAGTGATGAAATGACATCTATTTTTGGATAACCAATGATTATATAATTCAACCCTGTAAAAGTGTTCAACTGGCCTTGGTCAGTCTTTTTGTTGTATTCTTTCAAAGTTACAAACCATCAAAAAGATGAAAACTAGTACCAGCCACCTTAATGTGTGATTAACCAGTGATAATGAGAGGAGACGTCACTGGGAGATACTTGGCACTCCTAGGGTTTAAAGAGTTAAAGATAACTGAGACTTTCCTCCATTGATCTCCTGGTGAGTGCACTCCATCCTTGCCATTTGAAGGGGTCTAACATAAAGCTGCGTATCAAACTAATTTGTGTGAGACAAGGTAGACCTGTTGGACTCCTGACTGAGAAGCCAGAGTCCAAGCCTGATTTGGGTCATTGTGTTGTGTTCATAGGCAAGACACTTATTCTCACTGTGCTTTCCTCGACCCAAGAAGGTGATGATAAAACATCCCTGCCACAATTATTTAATTGTGTTCATGGGCAACACACTTTACTCTCACTGTGCTTTCTTCAACCCATACACCCTATATCATGCCAATACCAAGGGTGTTGAGCATGTAATCTGGTTCCTGTCTTCCAACCTCCAGTCCTCCAACCTGCTCCTCCAGTCCTCCCTCCCTCCAGTCCTCCAGTCCTCCCTCCCTCCAGTCCTCCAACCTGCTCCTCCAGTCCTCCAGCCCTCCAGTCCTGCAACCTGCTTCTCCCACCCTCCAGTCCTCCAACCTGCTCCTCCAGTCCTCCAGTCCTCCCTCTCTCCAGTCCTCCAGTCCTCCCTCCCTCCAGTCCTCCAACCTGCTCCTCCAGTCCTCCAGTCCTGCAACCTGCTTCTCCCGCCCTCCAGTCCTCCAACTTGCTCCTCCAGTCCAGTCCTCCCCCCCTCCAGTCGTCCAACCTGCTCCTTCAGTCGTCCAGTCCTCCCTCCCTTCAGTCCTCCAAGCTGCTCCTCCAGTCGTCCAGTCCTCCCTCCCTCCAGTCCCCCAACCTGCTCCTCCAGTTGTCCAGTCCTCCCTCCCTCCAGTCGTCCAACCTGCTTCTCCAGTCCAGTCCTCCCTCCCTCCAGTCCTCCAACCTACTCCTCCAGTCGTCCAGTCCTCCAACCTGCTCCTCCAGTCCTCCCTCCCTCCAGTCCTCCAACCTGCAACTCTCTGGATTTGTTCTGGGTCACCCAGAGTTCAACTCCTTAGCTGTGCTATGTAAATAGCCAACTGGTCTACTTCCTGCCAGTTTGGATTTTCTCGCACTTAATTTTTATTTGCAATATTTATTTCCCTCTCTTTCATGTTTTAAAGAGCTAAGAGGCTTGTGACAAGCTCTATATAAATAGTAAAGCTATTTAAATGTATTTTTTATTTATGGTGTAGGGTTCCTACACCATAGGTTCTGTTGTTGAATTCCAGAACTACCAAATACATGACATTGTACAGTGTACATGGATGAAGTCTCTCCCTGAATGAAACATTTCACCCTCAACCTTAACCTGAGATTATCTGTTCATGTTGTCCTTCAGCAGCATAATTAAAAACATACAAACTGTTCCAATGAGGCCTTAAACTGCTGTCTAAAAAGTAAAATCTAAAATCCAAGCTTTCGCCGATCAGTGGTATCATCAGGGTTGATGAATGATGCCGTTGATTGGTGAAAGCTTGGATTTTAAATTTTACTTTTTAGATAGCAGTTTAAGACCCCATTGGAACAGTTTGTATGTTCTTAACCTGAGACTTGATGTTTGTCTTGATATCCACCTCCAATCATAGGAATGGAGAAAGATTTTTACATGACCCATTTTGATAACTGTGCATTTACTCAAGAGGCTCAGCTGTGTTTATCAAATATTTTTTAAGATATTTAATTAATCAATGAGTTATCTTTGTATTTATCTGTTCACGTAGAAATTTGTTTTAATTTCATTTTTATTTTCTTCTTAATTGAACTACACTGAGTGTGCATGAAAGGTTTTTGTCAATTCTGAAATTGTTTATCAGCGTGGGCCATTTTTGTTTAGACCTATTTTTTATTTTATTTCAGTCCATGATATGGCCATTTGTAGCCTTGCAGCTACTGTTTGTTTGTCTACCAAGCTTCAGACAGGTAAGTTACTCTGTACAGTACAAATGTTTTGTGCTGTCACAGAATACTCCCTTTGGTCTCCAAACATTTCCTCAGACTATGTGTAGTTAGTAATGGTTATATAGAGAAACAATTACATTGTATGATCATGCTATCCAAACTAAGTTTAATGTCAGAGTGTATGACAAAGGGCTGATGCTTGAAATGTCGGCCAATTTACATTATTGAATCAATTGTTAAAACCAAATTATCTTGTAATACCCCACACCGATGCAACACCACTGTTTCTTTTGAAACTTGCCCCCTCTATCATGAGTTGAATATATTGTGGATTAAAATCATATACATGTATGTGATTTCAAAATCAAAATGGTTTCCACTATGAAATTCCACAGAGTTTAATCATGATTATAATGTAGTATTCCGAAAAGGTAATATTTGAAATTCCTTATTACAATGCATGGCATATGTGTTTAGTGTAGTCCTTGCATATACCTACATGAAACATTTGTATGTTAAAGCTTTCTGTCCGTAAAATAAGTTTTTTTTTTCCAGACATCCAAATCTGCCTTTATTTCCATGCTTACTGTTGCCTTGCAACTTTGTGGAATTCCAGTAGAATTTACCCACAGAATCAATTCCATTTTTACTGGCCTTCTGGCTGTTCTAAAGGACTTTGGAGTGTTTTTTTTCTCTGTGGTTGTTTTTCATTACTTGGTGGATTACAGCATAAGTACTGGACTTCTGAAGTATGCAATGGAGACCTGAACAAGTATTTTGAAGTTTCCTTCAGAACTTGCTCTAATAAAAGTTTTACATCAACTTACTTCATTTCAAATGTAGAGAAGTTTTTAGCAAGCTGTTTAGTTCTCTTTTGTTGGGAATTGTTGTATATTCCACCATGTGAAGTGCAAAGTGGCAGTGTAGCCTCTGAAAAAATAATTATTTCTGAATAATGCTAAATCATGAGTAACTTGATCTGGAATGGTGCATTAAAAACGCTTGTGATCAGTGTATGCTGCAGAACACATGTAGGCTAGCAAGTGCAAAGAAATGTGTGAAACATTTTTCAAATAATTAAGAAAGTTGGACAAATAAAATTGTGAGTCCCTCTTAAGAAATGGAACCTTGATCTGCCCCAAAATCCGGGTTGAATGCTCTTCCAGTTACTTGCTGACTTGCGGAGTCATATGCAAAGTTTATTTGTGAAGTGTTTTGTGTGTTCAAATCAAGAGAATATGAGCTGGTAATGTTCTCTTGGTAATGTGAACCGTGTTAAAAAAAGACTAGGGGAGGGGACGTTTTAGATAAGGCGAGGCTTATCAGAGACTTGAACGTCCAGACGAGAACTGATAGAGGCGGGAGGCTTAAAAGAACTGTTACGGCATCCTCTTTTTAAGTTTAATTTAAACTAGACGCATATGTGCATTTATGAAGACGCAAAAAATGGTTCATCAAAGCGTAGGGTTTAGGGTTTTGCCCGCACAAGCTGTGTTTTCAAATGTTTTTCACGCGTTCATGGCTCAAACAACAGTTTCTGTGAGGAAGGATGCATTTAGAAGTTAATTTTCGGGCCATTCTTTATACCGAGGGCGTTGAGTTAATGTTTGTAAAGGCAATTAAAGCCTCGCCACCGCCCAATGTCCGTTCCCTTTGCAGTTGCCCTTACACCTCGGGCATAAGTTGGCTACAAATAAAATAATGAACACGGCCAGAGGAACCTCAAAGGAAACATTATTACGAACCAAATTAACTCATTTTAGAGCCACACTCGTCTAAAAGTTGTTGAATCTTTCTCAATGACTATTTTTCCTCTCGGTCGTTTTTCTTTTTTACATACATTCCATCGTGTAGCTTTATTAATACACAACCTGCCCTCAGTTACCAAATTTGAAAACTTGCAAACGCTGCGTCGAAGCGCAAAGATATGATAGAAAAATGTGAAAAAAAAAAAAAAAAAAAAAGGGGGGGGGGCGGAAGTGGGCGGGTAAACGCATAGAAAACTGTCCACAAGCTGCTACCAAGTACATGTAACTGTAAATATTTTTCAATCTTCCTGTAACACGAACCAATGATGCCTGAATCACATACATTCGATGCACTCTTAGATCCTATCCGGTCATCAATGACATCAATCATTTGACAAAACAGTAGCGAACCGCCGGCTTTGTTTGGTGAAAACAGTAACGAATATACCTTGCCTGAAGCTCAGTTAAAATTTCGAAGATGCTCGGAATGGATGTGATACATGAAAAATGTCAGCTGACGTACTCGGGTATTTATGTAAACCAGCTGAAAGTTTTGATGAAGTGTCAACTGTTTATTTATATGTTTATGCTTTGAGTTCACTCGTTACTTGTTTGAAAAAAAAAAAACAAGACAGCTGAAAGAGATGTAGTGTCAACCGAAAAAGAAAAAAAAACCTCGTAATTACTTAAGTCGTTCGCCAGAATACTTTTGAACCAGACGACTTATTAAGTGTTTTTTTCATTGATGCTGTCGATAACAGAATAAGTTACGCTTCTTAACGCTTCAAAATGATCTTGTGAGTTGACGGAAAGGAATAAACTTCAGACGAATCAGGTAAGATAAACTTCATTTTTATACTCGTTAATTACGTATAAAATATTCCGTGTCAAGATTGCGTGTCGGCTTCGGGTGTAATTTACCCGTAATTTACCTGTTATTTACGCGGAGTAAAAAAATCAGGTTTTAAAATAGAACCAAAACTTTTCGAAAAAAAAAAAAAAATGACCTCACGGTGAGCACAACAAGGTTGAGAAAATATCCGGTACGATCTAGAATGCCGCTGACAAACGACTGAATTAGGTCCCTTTTAGTTGAAATAAATTTAATATGTGCAATCTTTTATGAGATTCTATGAGGTGAGTTATGCGATATTTTCGGTTTGGAATAGTTATAATCTTAAGTCTCCATACGTATGATGCACGATCCTTCGCAGTAGATAGAGCTATTTATGCAATAGCGAAAATCAGACCTGAAAAAAATCAGGCCTGTACGGGATTCCAACCACTTCGCTATCTACTGCGAAAGATCGTGCATCATACGTATCTAATACCCCAGTTCAAAATATATGAACTACATTTATCCATTGTATCTGATTTATCATCACGGGTTTATTACGAATCAACTTAACGGCCTGCTCCCAGTTGGCTTGTTAGCTCAATTGGAAGAGCGCTGCACTAGTATCGCAGAGGTCAGTGGTTCGAGTCCCGTACAGGCCTGATTTTTTTCAGGTCTGATTTTCGCTATTGCATAAATAGCGCTATCTACTGCGAAGGATCGTGCATCATACGTATTTAATACCGCAGTTCAAAATATATGAACTTCATATATCCATTGTATCTGATTTATCATCACGGGTTTATTACGAATCAACTTAACGGCCTGCTCCCAGTTGGCTTGTTAGCTCAATTGGTAGAGCGCTGCACTAGTATCGCAGAGGTCAGTGGTTCGAGTCCCGTACAGGCCTGATTTTTTTCAGGTCTGATTTTCGCTATTGCATAAATAGCGCTATCTACTGCGAAGGATCGTGCATCATACGTATTTAATACCGCAGTTCAAAATATATGAACTTCGTATATCCATTGTATCTGATTTATCATCACGGGTTTATTACGAATCAACTTAGCAGCCTGCTCCCAGTTGGCTTGTTAGCTCAATTGGTAGAGCGCTGCACTAGTATCGCAGAGGTCAGTGGTTCGAATCCCGTACAGGCCTGATTTTTTTCAGGTCTGATTTTCGCTATTGCATAAATAGCGCTATCTACTGCGAAGGATCGTGCATCATAAGTATTTAATAACGCAGTTCAAAATATATGAACTTCATATATCCATTGTATCTTAAGTCTCCATCTCGCCATCTAAACACGACTAGAAGATAATGTGGATAAAGATCTTAAGAAAATTTCAAGCAAGACTTGAAGACGTAAAGTGGTCCAGACTTCCAGAAAAGATATTTTGATTTGGTTGTAAAAAAGGGTGATGCCAACTTACTTCATTAAGAACCGAAATATAGAGAACTCAAAATACAAGTTGGGCAGCCCCTTGAAAGACGGTTCGATGAGCGTAAGTCGTGGGGTTGTTCTATTAACTTCCAAATGATGTTAAATCTCGTGGAAATACAGCCCCACTGACGCATAAATCTGATTATCATGATTTCAATAAGGTTAGTCAGTTTAGTACTCTGGCACCTTTTCTTCCCACCGCAATCTTCCTGTAAAGGTAATTGCAATTTG
>NC_142527.1:12457700-12465200 GCF_964205215.1 Stylophora pistillata | reverse complement strand
TTAGCCACATGCTCTGTAAAAGTGACCCTGGCTATACAGCCAGGACATTCTTGAATGGAAACTACTCTATGCTGCGATTCCACTTCAAAATAGGCATTGATGTACTTAACCACCTCAGTTTGTAACGTTCCATCTGGGAAACCAGTACACTGAATGTCAATGGTCTTCTCCAAAGGCCGAGCCATGGAGAAAAAGAAAAAAAGGGAGCAAAAGGGCAAAGCCCAAAAAGCCCCAAACGGCTGACCCACCGAGTTTGGACCCAACCAAAACAAGAAAAAATTGGATGGGTGATGAACAGTGAAAAAGAAAAAGACAACTGCAAAGCTTTCCCTCCCGGCAGGTACTCACAAGTGCAGATAAGGCAAAAACGACAAGATACTTACAATTGTCCTGTACAAAATGACCTCCTGACAGAAGAGCAAACAAGAAAATCCCGGGTCATGTGGGTCTCGTCAGTTTTTTTTATGTTTAAGGTGGACGGCCAGGCCCCCGATGAAGGGAGGTGCAGTGCCCGCTGACCTATGTGGGTCTCGTCAGTGCAGTGCAGACACTGAGCCAAGCTCTGGAATAAACCATTGCCTTGGCACTATACTTGTGGGACCAAGTGTAGGCATGTTGCCATGCGAGAGTGCTTAAATCAGAACTAAAATGATGAGCTTCGTCCAAAGGCTAAGTGCATGGCAACCCCAGTGTTAAGTGCTCAATCACAAGGTAGCCAAAAGGCAAAGCCAAGCGAGAGCTGTCTATATATATATATATGTATGCTCGGGTAATGTGGCTACATTCATAAGAAGCACTGTATAGCAAGGGTACACAATGAGATCAATCGCCATGTAAGAATGATAGGTGGTACATGGGTATATCTGCATGGCCATTTTTGTTGCACAGGTGCTGGTTAAGCAGGCAATGCTCAGTAAGCATCACTGCAGTTCAGTAAGGATGGTCCGAATTGATAATGCACAAAAGAATGACAACTGATTTCAGTATTTGGCTTATCAACTATAGTATTCAAACCTAAGTTGAAAAGTGCCTTATATAAGCAATCATTAAAATACAGAGTTAATGAAGATATTCAAGGCACCCACCCCACACTTGCTAATATCTATTTATCTATCGTTCCCTTTGGTACAGATCGACAAAGACGGCTCATTTTTTTGTTTGGCAATGGTGGACTTCTCAAAATTAATAACAGTGACTCATGGTCTGACATCTGTTATATGCCTACAACTGTACCTCCAATCCAAACAAATATGATTCTTAAAATTATAATAATACGGAGTTTGTATGGGAGTCTAATAAGACGGGGTTTTTACTAGGTGGGTAAGTAGAGCTGTCCACTTATGAGCGTCCGTTTAGGGATCTTCAGCACCGATCAGCAAATAAAATACGCCATCTACACATGCTATGTATAATCCTAATAATGTACAAACTGCAACGAATCATCACCAAGATGAAATTTGCCAATGGTGAGAATTTGTTAACACATCGTGATTAGCCAGTTAGTATAATCCTACACAATGTCTTGATATTTGTTGGGATTTCTGGGATGTTTACCTGCTATTAGCACACGCACATAAACAAAACAGCAGCTGTTTCTGTTTATGTTTTGGCTAGCTCCAGAGACAAAATGAGTTTTACTCATCCTCAGATAATAGGGACTTCAAGATGCGAGACGTGACAGCTTCCAGAACGCGGTGGCTGAGAAAGGACTAGGACTAGAATGCTGTCGTTTGCGCGGGAAAAGTAGAGTTAAGATCCCCGTCGCGATGGAAGACGACGCGGCTGCGAATTGCTCTTTAACAATGTGATTCTTCGGCAATTCTTTCGCAGAAATAGCCATGGGATCATTTAAGAAAGTTCAAGATGTGCTTTGTTTGTGTCTAATGGAAGAGATCATAGACGAAGAAGAGTTTGCTCTGCTTTACGAGGCATACAAGCGGAGTAACCTTCCTTTTTCTCACTCGGCGTATGAAAAGTTTTCCCTTGCGAATAAAGATCCAGCCGAATGTAAAGCTGATTTCCGAGTGGAAAAGAGAGATATTCCTTTGCTTCTTGACGCACTAAGAGTACCTCTTGTCTTTCAATGCCGCAATGGAACAATTTGTGATGGAGTGGAAGGCTTGCGTATAATGCTGAAAAGGTTTGCTTACCCGTGCCAGTATTCCGACATGATTCCTATATTTGGACGATCCGTGCCCAAACTTAGTATGATTAGCAATGAAGTTGTAGACTGGATGTGTACAACTCATGGTCACAAAATAACACAGTGGAATCACGACCTATTAAATCCAGTTGCACTGAATCAATATGCTGATGGCATTAGCAATAAAGGAGCAGCACTGAAAAACTGTTTTGGTTTTATAGATGGAACTGTACGCCCCATTTCTAGACCGGATGCAAACCAGAGAATTGTATACAATGGACATAAACGAGTTCATGCGGTAAAATTTCAGTCTGTTGCGCTCCCAAATGGACTAATTGGCCATCTATATGGTCCTGTTGGTAGGTACATGCTTTAAAGGTACACCCAATTCAAGTTCTTAGGTACAATGTTCTAATTTTTAAAAATTTCTTCTTTTTTTTTTCTCAGAAGGAAGGATGCACGATGCATGAATGTTGGCAGTTTCTGATCTGTATAATGATTTGGAAAATTTTGCTTTCTGTCCAGCTAGAACAGAAATGTGTTTATACGGTGATCCAGCCTACCCACTTAGGGTCCACCTCCAGGCCCCCTTCTGAGTTGGGGTTTTAACTAGGCAAATGGAAATTTTTAATGAAAATTGAGTGCAGTACGTGCATCTGTAGAGTGGTTATTCGCTCACATCATAAACTATTTCAAGTTTCTAGATTTTAAAAAGAATTTGAGGATAGGTTTAAGTCAAGTTGGTAAGATGTATATAGTCTGTGCAATTCTACGAAACGCTCTAACCTGCCTTTATTCTAACACAACTGCGGAGTATTTTGGAGTCGACCCTCTATCATTGCAAGACTATTTTCGTTAATTTTAACTTAACAGCTTGAGTACAAAACAAAACCTACATGTTGTACGAAAGAACTTTTAAGAGTTACTATATTCCACATGTCTTTATGACAAAATGTTAAATATGTTCTTTCCGTTTCTCCATTAATGTAAGTTATAATAGTTGTAGCAACACTGAAGCAATTAAAGGGTCTGCAATAACATTAGCCAAAAGAGAATGTTTATGTTAAGCAGAGCTCCAAGTTCAACTAACACAACAACAATTGCATCTGAAAGTGTTTCTCTGTAAACATTAACTACTTATTTGTTATTTTATCCAATAATGCCATCAAAGCTGTTGAATGCTGCTGTTGCTGCTGCATCATCATCATCTGAGAGTTAAGTAACTGCTGTTGGCTTTGTTGGTCTTGCTGCTGCATGACTTTCAGCATGTCTGCTTGTTGCTGTTGCATTTGCATTTGCTGTTCCCTTAAGACCTCCATTTTCTCTCTCTCGAGCATCTGATGTTCCTTCCTCATCTTTAGGTCTTCCGCTTTCAGTTGGTCACTTGCTTTAGCTCTTTCAGCTAAGTAATCGATAGCATCACCTCCACTTCTTCGTCGGCGCTTTGGTTTATCATCGCTTTCATCTGCTGACGAGTCTCTTTTCTTCGTATCTGACAGCTTCTCCATCGCTTTTAGTCTAACATCTTCCGCTTTCGCCCGGTCTTATTGAAGTTTTTTACTACTTGTTCCCTGTGTCTCATGTAATTCTGCTTTGCCACATTCCTCCAACATGATGATCGTATCCAATAGGTTTTCTAATTCCGTTGGCCCATCAGGAGTTATACCAGTTGCTTTTTCCTCGGCTTGAAGTTTCTTCTTTTGCTTGTAAACAAGAATTCCCACGTGGTCTCTAACTGATCGCTTGTCAACTCTGAATTTCAGCACAGAGCATTTGTTCAAGGTGTCTGCTATTTTTTCCCAGATGCTGCTTCTTTGTGTGGACCCTTTCTTAGTTGTGTAGGGATTTACATTGACGACTTCTCTGCATAGTAGGGTTTCATGGTCATATGTCCAAAACATCACTCAACTAAAGGAAGGTAAAAAATTCAAATTAATTTTAATAATTCAAGCTTAAATGTGCAAGTTTAGCGGCAGATGAACGGAATAAATCGAGAAGTGCAACGGTAGAAGAGACGAGGAAAGTCAGCAGAAGACTCCTGCATTCACTATTTGCAGTTGTAGCTCGTGACTTACTTGGAAGCCTTGCTCGAAGGTGCTGTCATTTTGTAAGCCTCGTACACCTGAAAGAAATTACTAAAAAATCAAAATCCTTCCATCTTTGCGATCTAAAATATCGCCAGAAATTACGTGCAATGATCCTAGATTGCTAATTTTTCATGTTTATAGGAATATGTCATCATTTAATTTAAGGACTGGAAGGAATATACTCACGTTTTGTGCGGAACGTCAAAATTGCCGAGCCCACGTTCTCGACCCGACTTGAAAACATCAGGACAACGGTGTGAGCATGCGCAGTATGTCACCTCTTTGAAAGTTTACTTCCGGTCGCGTCTTAAGGCCGTCGCGTCTCGGATCGTAAAGTCCCTAATTTGCTGTCTGATGAGAGATTGAGCACAAAGGCCTCATCGTCCACAACTTCCTTCATCATCAGTTTTTTTTATTGCTACAGCCAGAATAGTCAACAGCCACAAATATTTTACAAGTTCCCCCTTACGTCGAACTACATATTTTTTTAATAAGATGTATACATGTACATAGTAATTTTTATTTTATATCTGTTGATACGCAATTCAGTTCAGGCTGCGAAGTATTTACCAACAAAGTATCTATCTATCTATCGATTCGTCTGATTTCTTGTCATCTGGAAGATAGTCGATACCACTAAAATTAGCATAGGTTTTTGCTACCTCAGCATGATCAATAGGATTAGGGGAGTCCAAGATACTACCCCATAAAAGCAGCAGCAAGGAAATGTGATTACTGTGACTGGTCCGTTTCTTTTTAAGACAAGCTATCATTCTTGCATTGAGAGGGTTATCAGGGTGAGGCAGAAGCGCATCCACTGCTTCGTCTATTAACCTGATTTTGTTTTGGAGAAAAGGGACAAGGTGATTCATTTCCTCCTTCAACAGCTTAAGCTCTTTCTGGCACCTGTCGTGTAAGCAGAAAAGGTCAATTATCTGCCTCCTAACAAGAGCAGAAACGGTGTCTCCTTCCTCTTGGAAGTTGCTCATAAAGGAGGCAATTCCCAAGCAGATATAATAATTTACCAATCTATATAGTGCATAATTACATGTGCTGATCAATAGCGCTTTACAACATTACATGTTGTTGTCAAGGATGAGATCGGGTGTCAGCATTTTATCAGGCGCCTCTGGCAGTGCTTCAGTCCATGTAATGATCTAACCTTCCCACCCATTGAAGGACATCCATCACAAAATAATCTTGTTCATGGGAAATTAACATCTCCTACCCATAACCCTGCAGGAGACGGAACCTATGGGTTTACGTCTTATCCGAGAAGACAAAGCAATGTGAGTGAAGCAACTTGCTTGAGGACACAACATAGTGCCCCAGCCAGGACTTAAACCCTGGCCATCCAACCCAGAGTCCAGCGCACTGACCGTCAGAGGAACTTGGCTGTGATGGTCTTCCATTCTATGCACCAGAGAGGATATCTGAACAAGCCCTTAGCTGTTCACTGAATGGATGAGTGTTGTAATTCCTCAGGCTAGCTTCACAGCAATGATGACAGATAGCCATTATGTGCCACGATGGAACTTGCGCATTGGACCACAGCATGATTGCAGTGGCTCTGACACTATGGTTAGTGTAGATTCTCGAAAGAGACGCTAGTTTAGAAATTTCTTTCATTATTCCTTCAATTTTGTTGATCCCCAGAGGCTTGTTGTCGTACCAAACTTTAAATGAAGATTTCACGGCTTGCTTTGGGTACTGAAAAAGTGCTTTGCAGGCAGGATTTAACTTCTGGATAGGTCAAGCTCTTTGTTGCTCATTTCGTGGAGGTTCTTGGCAACTTTTCTTTCACTACACCAAGCTATTAAAATTGGGCAACGGAAAAAAAATTATTATTTGTATTTTGGTGTTCATTTTCTAGAGAAAGTTATAGTTGTTGGTTAGAATCGTGTGTGTGCTAGCCAGTTTTAAAATCGTCCACCTTCCTTGATTGTTTTCTTTTTTTTGGCAAGAAGGTTTAGCAAATGGGTGTCCACTCTATTCGAGGTTTTCATATGGTATTTATTATATTTTTGCAACGAAAAAACTCACCTTCAAAAACTCAGATAGCCCATTTGGTGGATTTTTTGGTTTTCTTTGTTTCTGCTCTTACAATTATCTCGTCTTGTGGCACTTGACATGTTTTCAAATCTTTGCCTGTTTAAATTGCCGCCACGCTCATTGTTTTCATAATTAACTTTGTTGGAAACCTCACTTTGAGTTAAAAGGTAGGTCACATTGTCATTGACAGTATCCTCTAAATCGATCAATGGTAACAGCTTGTTTTCTCTTTCGTCTTATAGGACTTCTGGGTCGAATAAAAACCCAAGAAAAAAATTTGGCATTTGGTCCGCCATGTTGCAAATTGGTAGATGGCATGACAGCTTCAACTCCATGTTCTATACTCTGATAGAGCACCACCTTTCAACCAATGACAGCACGCGTTATATCTGAACTTTATTATAAATTAAATTAATATACCTTTGTAAAGGTGATTTCTTGTTACTTTATTTAAAGTTTGCTATCTGTAGAAGTACAGAAACAAATAGGTTTACAGCTTAATTTTTTCATTTTTAACTTTTTTTAAATTCTTTAAAGAAAATTTTCCACTTACCAGGAATAGTGGAATCAAGGGATTTATCAGTATCAAACCTGCCATAGAAAGACACCTGTTATAGAGTTGAAGACATTTAAGTTTTTGTGGTTTTGGAAGCACTTAAGAACTTAAATATTTGAACTATTTTAAGCAATTTACCTTGCCATGTGTTCCTCATTGTTCCCACGGTAAAATATGGCCAAGACCAACACTTTCTTGCCTCTTGCAGCTTGATGGCAGATCCACATTTACAAAGAAATGTTCGAGAAAGAACAATGCATTGATATGTGCAATTATGCAATTTTCGGGTGATTATAAAAAACTAAATGTTAAGAAAGTACTTGATCTGAGAACAGTAATTGTGGCTGTCAATTTTGGATATCACTGTGGGTTACTGACCAGTGAAATATGAAGGGTCATCAATACATACCTCCTTGAAGTCAACATTCGCATAGAGGGGCTGGACATCTCTTTGGTCAAGCACCTCTTGGAGGCATCGAAAAAGGTCACTGAATTGACTATTATCTAAAATGAAGAGAAATAAAGCATTACCCCTGACAAGTAAATAATTGACAACTATGAATTCACTTCCTTCTGAAACTTTAGCTCTTAATTATGTATCTACTAAAAAGATGGAAACTTTATTCTGGAAGTAGGTTAGTAATACATAAAAAGGTAATGTA